>NC_068939.1:180124220-180261720 GCF_016801865.2 Culex pipiens pallens
ACGGCAAAAAATACCAAATCAATCAGAATGACCAAAACGATCCGATTGGTCGAAATCACTCAATTGACCAAAATGACCAAATCGACAGAGATTGCCAAAACGACCAAATTACGGAATAGACCAAAATAGTCAAGCCGATCAAAATGGCCAAATAGATCAATCGACCAAAATGGCGAAAACGATCAAAAATGACCAAATTTATCAAAATGGCCAAAATGACCAATGTTAGCAAATCGGCCAAAATTGGCCAAAATGACAAAAAATAGCCAAATCGACAAAAAATACCAAAACGATAAAATTAAAGAAAAACAAACGATCAAATCGACAGAAATTGCCAAAACGACCAAATTACGGACTCGACCAAAATGGAAAAAAATAAAATGATCAAATTTACCAAATCAACCAAAATGGCGAAAACTATCAAAAATTACCAAATTCATCAAAATGGTCAAAATCACCAAAATTAGCAAATCGCCCAAAATCACCAAAATTAGCGAATTACCAAAACGACAAAAAATAGCCAAACCGAGCAAATCGGCCAAATTACCAAAACGATCAAATTTGCAAAAATTACAAAAATTGACACATCGACCAAAACGTTAAAAATTAGCCAAATCAACCAAAATACCAAAACGATCAAATAGGTCAAAATGACCAATTGACAAAACGATCAAAATGACCAAATTTATCAAAATGCCCAAAATGACCAAAATTAGCAAATCGCCCAAAATTACCAAAACGATCAAATTGATCAAAATGACAAAAATTACCAAATCGACCAAAACGACAAAAATAGCCAAATCAACCAAAATACCAAAACGATCAAATTAGTCAAAATGGTCAAATCGACATAAATTGCCCAAACGAGCAAATCACGGATTCGACCAATACTGGCAATAAAATTATAAATAATATATTGACAAAATCAACCAAAATGGCGAAAACTTCCAAAATGACCAAATTTATCAAAATAGCCAAAATTACCAAAATTAGCAAAACGATCAAATTGGCAAAAAATACAAAAATAGCCACATCGACCAAAACGACAAAAATGGTCAAATCGACCAAAATACCAAAAAGATAAAATTGGTAAAAACGATCAAATCGACAGAAATTGCGAAACCGACCAAATTACGGACTCGACCAAAATGTAAAAAAATGTTTAAAATTACCAAATCAACCAAAATGGCGAAAACGATCAAGAATTACCAAATTCATCAAAATGGCCAAAATGACCAAAATTAGCAAAATGAGCGAATCACCAAAACGACAAAAAATAGCCAAATCGACCAAAATACCAAAACGATAAAATTGGTAAAAAACAACAAATCGACAGAGATTGCCAAAACGACCAAATTACGGAATAGACCAAAATAGTCAAGCCGATCAAAATGGCCAAAAAGATCAATCGACCAAAATGGCGAAAACGATCAAAAATGACCAAATTTATCAAAATGGCCAAAATTAGCAAATCGGCCACATTACCAAAACGATCAAATTTGCTAAAAAGACAAAAATGACCAAATCGACCAAAACGACAAAAATAGTCTTATCAACCAAAATACCAAAACGATCAAATTAGTCAAAATGACCAAATCGACAAAAGGGACCATCCATAAACCACGTGGAAACTTTAGGGGGGGAGGGGGTGTGGCGATTGTCCACGCTCCATACAAAAAAGATTTTAATTGTATGGACAATTGTCCACGAGGGGGAGGGGGTTCGAGATTACCAAAAAAGTGTCCACGTGGTTTATGGATGGTCCCTAAATTGCCCAAACGAGCAAATCTAGGAATCGACCAATACTGGTAATAAAATTATAAATAATAAATTGACAAAATCAACCAAAATGGCGAAAACTTTCAAAATGATCAAATTTATCAAAATATCCAAAATTACCAAAATTAGCAAAACCACCAAATTGACAAAAAATACAAAAATAGCCACATCGACCAAAACAACAAAAATGGCCAAATCGACCAAAATACCAAAAAGATAAAATTGGTAAAAACGATCAAATCGACAGAAATTGCCAAATCGACCAAATTACGGATTTGACCAAAATGGAAAAAATGATTAAATTTACCAAATCAACCAAAATGGCGAAAACGATCAAAAATTAACAAATTCATCAAAATGGCCAAAATGACCAAAATTAGCAATTCGGCCAAAATGACCAAAATTAGCGAATCCCAAAAACGACAAAAAAAGCCAAATCGACCAAAATACCAAAACGATAAAATGGGTAAAAACGATAAAATCGACAGGGATTGCCAAAACGACCAAATTACGGAATCGACCAAAATAGTCAAGCCGATCAAAATGGCCAAAAAGATCAATCGACCAAAATGGCGAAAACGATCAAAAATGACCAAATTTATCAAAATGGCCAAAATGACCAAAATTAGCAAATCGGCCACATTATCAAAACGATCAAATTTACCAAAATGACAAAAAATGAATAAATTGCCAAAACGACAAAAATAGTCAAATCATCCAAAATACCAAAACGATCAAATAAGTAAAAATGACTAAATCAACAAAAAAATCCAAATCACGGATTCGACAAATATTGACAATAAAATTAAAATGAATAAATTGACCAAATCAACTTAAATGGCCAAAACGATCAAAATGACCAAATTTATCAAAATGGCCAAAATTAGCAAACGATCAAATTTGCCAAAATGACAAAAATGATCAAACCGACCAAAACGACAAAAATATCCAAATCAATCAAAATACCACAACGGACATATTAGTCAAAATGACCAAATAGACAGAAATTGCCAAATCGACCAAAATGACCAAATTTATCAAAATAGCCAAAATGACCAAAATTAGCAAATCGGCCAAAATTACTAAAACTATCAAATTGGCTAAAATTACAAAAAATTGCCACATCGACCAAAACGACAAAAATTAGCCAAATCGATCAAAATACCAAAACGATAAAGTTGGTCAAAATGACCAAACCGATAGAAATTTCCTAATCACGGATTCGACCAATATTGTCAATAAAATTAAAATGAATAAATTGACTAAATCAACTAAAATGGCCAAACGATCAAAATGACCAAATTTATTAAAATGGCCAATATAACCAAAATAAGCAAAACGTTCAAATTTGCCAAAATGACAAAAATAATCAAATCGACTAAAACGACAGAAATAGCCAAATCAACCAAAATACCAAAACGATAAAATTGGTAAAAATGACCAAGTCGACAGAAATTTCCAAAACGGCCAAATTACGGATTCGACCAAAATGGAAAAAATAAATATGAATAAATTTACCAAATCAACCAAAATGGTCAAGCCGATCAAAATGATCAAAATGGCGAAAATGATCAAAATGGCTAAATGTATCCAAATGGGCAAAACGACCAAAATCACCAATACGAGCTAAAATGACTAAAATAACCAAAACGACAAAAATTGTAATATCGATCAAAATTGACAAATACAGTCCAGACTCGATTATTCGCAGGTTGTTATGAGACTTCGGTAATCAAATAACGAACAAAAAAAAGTTTTTTTATTTCTTTTTTTTACATCAAATTCGAATTCTGCGACCCAATTTGAGTCAAATTTGAGTGTTTGATTGAAATGATCGTAAATCAAGATGATCAAAATCCTTTCAAACTTTTTGAAACTTTACATAAGCAAAAAAAAATATTTATAGAATTTGAAATCAATCCTAACATTTGATGTAGTCTAAAATAAGTAGTTTAAGGCATTTTAAAACGAAATTATTTATTTTACGATTTGGAAACCTTGTTTTTTTTAGCAGCGATACCGAACAAACGCTGATCAAGATTAATCTTTCTGATATCTCTAAATTCATTTTACAAAAATGCATAATATATGTAAGAACATCTTAGATATTCTAAGCATTTACATTTCAACAACAAAGTATCAAATTCAGCTCATCTTTAAAATTCCCTGATGCAATTCAGTGTATTTAAATATCATTAAAAAAAGTCCAATTTAAATATCCTCTTATCTCTGCCGACGCAATCGTGCAGTTTCAGATTTTTAATGGCCCAATTTCTTCTTCTCCTCTTCCCTCTTCAGGAATCACGCCGCCCCCGGTTGGCCCCGCGGGCGCCCCGGACGACGCCGAGGACACCCCGTACACGGCGGCCATCCTCGGCACCGACAATAAGCCCTACTTTGACGACGTCAGCCCGCGGAACGTCACGACGGTGGTGGACGACATGGCCGTGCTCAAGTGCCGCGTCAAGCACAAGGGCAACCGAACGGTAAGTGTGTCCGGGAGAAGTCTCCGGAGTTCGATAATTGCAGCCGCCGGACCCCCTTCGGGAAGGTTTTGATCCGACCGTTCTTGGTGGGTTGTTTTCCTCCGGTGGCGCGGAAGTTACGACCGGAGTAAAAATAAAACGCTGAAAAGTCGGTTGTTGAGGAACGGTGGGGTTGATTTATGATTTATTTTAAATAAATAATTGCATTGAAAAATTAGAACTGTTTTCTGTTTATATTTTTTATTAAACTTCAAATTTCAAGTTGATCCCACTGATTTTCAAAAAATATAATAAATTTAATTTTTAAGAACACATCGTGAGCGTTACCAAAAGAAGTGACAAATGACGGCCCTCAATTAATGGTGTCTCTGTGACGGAGCTTGCGAAGCTTAGCGAATAGGCAAAGACGATAAATTTTTCCTTTTACTATACCCAGCATGAACCACACAGCCACAGATTTGACCCAAATTGGGCATTGACGATGGTCGTGCAAATGAACTCCGAACTGGAGAGACGTTTTCGGATGAACAACTTTAACTGCGCTTCTAATGGCGGGATGAATCGAAACTATTAAAGTTTATGACTTTTGCGCTGATGTTTTTTTTTCTGGAAGGACTTTACAATCTACTATTTTTTTTTCTTTTTTTTTACTTTCTCTGCAAATTATTTTCTAAGCAACTTTTTTTGTTGTCTTGTTTTTTATTGTCAAGCCCTTAACTACTCTAAAGCAATTTAGAATTTTTTAATCGAAGATGGCGGCCAAAATGGCGGTATTGAAATATCGCCCAGGATCGATTATACGATGCTTCGATTATCGGAAATTTCGATTATGTTATCCGAAGTTCGATTATCCGAATGTTTGTATGCGACTTCTTTTCTATTTTCTTACTTATGACATAAATTCGAGTTCTGTGACCCCTTTTTAGTCAAATTGTTATAGTTGATGGCCTATTAAATTAAAAAAATGCATTTTTTCCAAATTTCATCACCGCCATTATGGCCGCCATCTTGGATTTTAAAAATTCTAAATCACTTTTGAGAAGTTTAGATGTCAAACTTGAGGTCAACAACCAAAAATAAGACAGTGAAAAACTTTTTTTTGTGATTCGTTTATCCGAAGTGAAATTTTGCCAAGGTCTTCAGATAATCGAGTCAGGACTGTATTGAAAAATGCATTTTGTAATTAAATAGGGCATCAACAATTAAATTTTGACTGAAAAGGGATCACAGAACTCGAATTTTATGTCAAAAGTAAGAAAATTAAAAAAAAAAACAGAAAAAATGTTCGGATTATCGAGGATGTACCATGTTGAATAAAGTATGACGAAAAATGGCATCTTTTGAGCTAGAATACAAGATGATTAAAATGTTATCGGCAGTTATAAAAATTTTGATTTTTCAAAATGGTCGAAAATAAATGTTTTTGGGCCTTTCTAAATATTAGGGTTGATTTATAAATATTGATAATATTATTAATGAAAAGCTAGGCAAAATTCTCAGTTCTTTAATTTTTTGACATTGATAATCGGACTCATGTTTGCCAAGTTAACGTAAATTAAAAGTTCAACGAGATACAGCAATTCCACGTCAATCAGGAAGGATTTAAACAAAAAGTGCTCCGATTTGGCTCAAATTTAACATGGAGTCAAAATAATAAGATCCGTATTTTTTTTTTGTTTGGCGATAAGGGTACTCCTATCTGAATTAGAGTGGTTCATAAAATGAAGTTTTTCGTCAATTTTTGACGAAACTATTATTTTTTAAGTGAATTTATGGGAAATTCTCTGATCTCCTGAAAAAATATTGTTTAGATCCGGTTTCACGTCTTCAAAAAAAAAATCTTTGGGTGAATCTCAAAAACGGTACACGCATGCACATTTGATTATACATCTTCATCATCAAAATATGCTTTAAGATTTTGTTCATATTTTTTTTAGAAAATTGGCAACCCTGCCAATGATTTTTACCAAGTTGTGCCATCACTCAAAAGATGACATTGTTTGTCGTTTATAAGAAATTCAGAATTAAAATTTTAAAAAATGTTCGAAAAGTCGAATGTTAAAATGATTTTTATAGTGCAGCTGTTTTTTATCTAAGAAAGCCTAAACAAAACCTACAACTTTGCCGAAGATTCCAAACCGATCCGGATACCTGTTCTCAAGATACAGATTTTTGAATATTTGAATAACCATTTTGATTGAAGAGAAAAATAAAAAAAATCACACAAAGTATCATCCATGTAAAAATAAATAAAAAAAAGCTCATTCTTGGGAGAATCTTAATTTATGTAAAAAATGACCCCTACATTTGAAATGGCCAAAACCACTCAGAAAGGTTTTTTTTAATGTTACAACCAAGTGTGTTAATCGATAGAATTATCGGCGATAATATTATCGTCTAACGATAACGATGATGGTTATCGTTATCGTTACGTTATTCCGATAATTCTATCGGCGATAATTTTATCGCCGATAACGGACGATAACTCACTTTTAAAATCGTTCTTAAATTGGCTTAGTCCATCAATATTATATAATTTTTTTATTGCATTTGCTTACAATATATTTTTTGATAATGCAGTAAGTTTCAAAGCATAAATACAAAAAAAAATCACAAAATACCGTATTTTTTTGAAAGTACTCAAATTTTCATAATTTGAAATATAAGTATCATAAGAAGCGAAATTTTACCTCAATTTTCACCGTTTAAGATTTTTTTGAATGAAATACTAAAATATTCACAAACTACCGTATTTTCTCAAATTTTCGCAATATGGGTGTGACACGATTCGAAAATTATGCTAGCATTCTCTGTTTTAGAGGTTTTTTTTTTAGTATTTCACTCAAAAATCTCTAAAACAGTATAGAATAATTCGCTTCGTTTGATACCCATATTGCGAATTATGAAATTTTTAGTACTTAATAAAAACGGTATTTTTGTGTAAATTTCAGTATTTTATTCAAAAAACTCTTAAACAATGAAAAAGCATTCCAAATTTTAAATCGTTTTACACCCATGTTGCGAATGATTAATTTTTTAAGTATTTTCGTGAAAATACGGTATTTTGTGACAATTTTAGCAATTCTTTTTGAAAAAAAACCCTAAAGCAGCGAAAATCCAGGTGAAATTTCGCTTCGTTTGAAAATAAAAATTGAGTACTTCAAAAACGGTATTTTGTGAAAATTTCAGTATTTCATTCAAAAGAAAAAACTACAAGAATGAAAATGCATGCAAAATTTTGAATCGTTTGACATCCATATTGCGAATTTTCAAAATTCTGGTATTTTCGAGAAAATACGATATTTCCCAGCAATAGTGACAGGTTTTTTACGAGTTGTTTTCCTGTTTTCTGTTACCTTTACAACCAACTTTATTTGCATCCATTGTGATAAATGCCTTATACACAGCTGAAAGGATCCCCCAAAACTCTGTACTGCACTTACAAAACTACTGTTAGTCGATAAACTAAAGAAAAAAACTGAATAGATTGTATTGTAAAAAATAAAAAATACGGTATTTTTCTAAACTGGTTGAAATGCTTGCAAAATTTGTGGATCGTTTAATACCCATATTGCGAATTATAATTTTTTCAGTATTTTCGAGAAAATTCGGTATTTTGTGAAAACTTCAATATTTCATTCACAGAACAGAGAAAATGTAAGCAAAATTTCGAATCGTTTGATACCCATATTGCGAATTATGGAAATTTAGGTACTTTCAAAAAACAAAACATTTTGGGAAAATTTTAAAATAACATTCTAAAAACTCTAAAACTGTGAAAATGCAAGCAAAATTTCGAATCGTTTGACACCCATATTGCGAATCATAGAAATTTGAGTATTTTAGAGAAAATACGGTATTTTGTGAAAATTTTAGTTTTTCATTTAAAAAATACTCTAGAACAGTGAAAATGTAAGCAATATTCCAGATCATGTGATACCTATATTGAAAATTATGTAAATTTTTGTACATTTCTAAAAAAAGGTATTTTGTGAAAATTTTAGTTTTGCATTCAAAATCACTGAAACAATGAAAATGCACCCATATTGCGAATTATATAAATTTTAGTATTTTCAAGAAAATACGGTATTTTGTGAAAAGTTCAGTATTTCATTCACAGAACTCTAAAATATTGAAAATGTAAGTAAAATTTCAAATCGTTTGATACCCATATTGCAAATCATGAAAATTTTAGTACTTTCCAACAAAAAAGGCATATTGTGAAAATTTTAGTATTTCAAGCAAAATTTTAAATCGTTCAATACCCATATTGCAAACTTTGAAAATTTGAGTATTTTCGAGAAAATACAGTATTTTGTGATTTTTTAAACGTATTTATTCTTTGAAACTTACCATATTATCAAAAACCCGATTTAATATCACCAAAAGTGAAATAGAGCCTTTCTTACAAAACGATGAAACTCCGACAAATATATTGGTGCAATTAATTTTTCAGAAACGAAATGATACCACCCAGTGAGAATTTGACCTAAAGCTTCGAAAATTGTTAAGGCTAAACCTCGAATACCATTTTTTTTAATTTCAGAGGTACATTATTGGTCGCAAGGTGTTAAAATTTAATTAGGAAAAACATATTGGATTGACATTATTAGAAAAATATAAAAGGTACTCAGTCTTTAATGTTAGTCTATGATTAAATTACAAAATATGTATCGCTATTACACTTTGTCGATCTATTATTGACAAATTGTCGATCTTTCAAGCGAGAACGTAACGGGAGTTCGAATTTGATGTTCAGTATATGATTCTGTATAAAACCAACAATTTAATAGGAAAATATAGGGTAAAACTTAGACGAAAAACACTAATATGTCTATATTTCTGGAAATACATTTTGGAAAAGCTTCAAATTTTGGGCCTATTCAGTTTATGGCGCATGTTTTCGAATAGTTTTTTGTTTAAAACTGAATTCTTGTAATTTGATAGTGTTATCTGTAAAATAGTCCAAAAAAAAACTCTTAAAAATGGCTTTGACCACATTTATTGGTCGAAAATTGTGAATCGTTAAATAAAATGTTCGTCTCCGACCCCATGGCTACAAATCTGAAATATAAAAATTGTGGGTTTTACGAGCAGTTTTCCAATGATGGAAGACACAAATTTTTAAGAGCGGATACAGACATCGCTCAAGTATTTCAGAAAAAGAGCTCTCAAAAATCAGACTTTGAGTTCCGGGTTTCAGCCCAAAATTCAATCGAAAGAGCGCATTTAAACCTTCAATTTAGTAATAGGATTTTTTTCTGAACGACTCCTCGCCGCGCACGAATTTTTTTAGATTTCTGAAAAAAATGTTTTTCTAAAAGCTAACCTTAAACCTTTCTTTTGTTGGAATTTAATTACAGTTTAAGGCTTAGGCATTAAAAAATACTCACTCACTTGAAATTCAAACGATTTGCATTTCAATGCTGTTTGAAAATACAAAATTTTCTGAAAAAAAAGTTTTATGATCAATTTTAAGATTTGATTTTCATTTTTTTAGTTATTTGGCTGACTCATAAAAAATATTTACGTCATCATATCAACTCACTTTTGCGTGATGTAAACTGAACAATAAACTAATTTAAACATCATGACAAACTACAATCAACAAAGTCGTGTTCTCAATTCCTTGCATTATAACATAACGTGAAAATGAGCGAGCTCGTTGACGAAAGCGTTTATGCTAATATTAATTAATACCTGGTAAAATGTTGTAAGCCTTCATGACGGGGTGGCGGCACTGCAGCACTGCACTCTGCTACGGTCAGTATTTACGTCAATATCATGTGATTACACACACAATTTGTTGCTAAATTTCAATTTGCTACACGCAAACCAAAGCGGACACGTAACACATACATTGTTTAAATTTGATTCGAACAAGCTGATTACATTTAACAATGAAACATCGTAAATTTTGCGTGAAACATTTTTTTCTTCTCAAAATTGGAACAATTTGCAAGCTGTCCAGAGTTGGGACAACTTTGTGTTCTTCGTCGCCATAAATTTCACCTCACGACGTCGTCGTGGTGACATTTTGCAATCACTTTTGGACGGCGCCAATTCCCCACCCGAATGCCAATAAATTTGACCAAAAGAAAGTCACACACACACACATTAAAATAAATCACGCTGCCAGGGTGGAAAGAAAATTGGTTGAAAGTTCAAACATTTTTCAAACCGAAGGTGACCACATTCGGATGGATAAAACTCACGTGGGTTTAATTAAATGTGTATGGATTTTATTGAACGAGAACAAATAAACCTTTTTTGGGAAATGGTATGATTGATTGCACAACAACCACAGAAATCAATTCGATCATATTACAGAAGGGTAGTGTTTACACCTGGTTTAATCCTGTCATGCCCATGGTTACTCCGGAGCAGGGCTGCGGAGTCGGGTCAAATTTCAAACGACTCCGATTCCGGCCTACCAACTCTAGCCAACTTCGAATGCGACTCCAATACCAGCAGTATTAAATTTGTATTAATAACATCACTCTCATGTTAAGTGACAATTGCGTGAATACCGTAAAACAGAGTAATATTTTTGTTTGGGGTGACTTTGAAAGGTTTCTCAACTGCATTTTGCAAGTTTGAAACAAAAATAAAAACACCTTCAGATTGAAACACATTTTAAGTAGAACCATTTTCCAAGTAAGTTAAAAATTCCACTCATTTTATTATTAGATTATAAATGAGCTCAACAAATATTTAATTGTTATTTTTTTTTTCATTAAAACATAAAAAGAAACCTTACCTTCATGATCGATGTGACAAATGAAATTAATTTGCCAACTATTAGGCTGAAATTTATTAAAAAAACGTAACTTAATCCACCTTTAGGTGGTTGGTGCCTTCCTCTCATTTATAGAGTGATTACAATCCCCTAAAGTGTCCACATGATTTATGGATCTCCCCTAACGTGATCGCAGCACCTAAGAGGTCCAAATAAAAATAAGTGACGAGTAAAAAAAACAGACTTCCTACAGACTTTTTGTCAAGATTATACAGACATCGCCTTTCAGGAAAATGACATCCCTCGGCTTTTTTCGTGGCGATCAGACGGGACCATTTGAGATTATGTAAATTCAGACCATTTTTTAAACTGCTTGTAATTTTAGATAGGTAAGTCAGATCTTGAAAATTCTTAATCCACGAGAAAGGTCTTCTCATATGCTTTCTAAAAATACATAACATGTGAGGGTTTCATGAAAAAACCACCCTTTTTACTATAATTTTAATTTAATATGAAACAGTTTTTTTAACATAACTTTTTAAATACATGAGAAAACTGCATAAATTTAAATAGCAACTTAGGGGACGTTAAGACGGATTGATTAAACCCATTCCGGCCAAAATCGGTTGAGCCTGTGACAAGATATTCCAGTGACTTTGATTTGGTACACATGTCTACATACAGCCACATGGGTCTCGTGGCGCAGGGGTAGCGGCTTCGGCTGCCGATCCCGATGATGCTATGAGACGCGGGTTCGATTCCCGCCTTATCCACTGAGCTTCTATCGGATGGTGAAGTAAAACGTCGGTCCCGGTTTCTCCTGTCTCGTCAGAGGCGCTGGAGCAGAAATCCCACGTTAGAGGAAGGCCATGCCCCGGGGGGCGTAGTGCCAATAGTTTCGTTTCGTTTCGTCTACATACAGCCAAACACACAGACATTTGCTCAGCTGGTGATTCTGAGTCGATATGTACAAATGAAGGTAGGTCTAGGAGGTCTAACTAAAAAGTTCGTTTTTCTAGTGATTTTATAGCCTTTCCTCAGTAAAGTGAGGAAGGCAAAAAAGCTAGTCAACACTTTTAGTAAGTACCAAGTTAGCGTACCCAATAAAACAACAAATTACCAAACCACAAGCGCCAGTCAACTCAATCGGAATTATAAAACGGGATTCAATTCGAATCGTTTACAAATTCCGTTTCAAACGCAACAACCGGCACGTACACGGAACCAGTTGCTGCATTTGAAATGGAATTCTTAAACGGTTCTAATTGAATTCCGTTTCAGAATACCGATTGAGTTGACTGGGAAGTCGCGGGTACCGAAACAACCCAAGCAGATCTCCGGAAGCACGTTTGAACCCACGCAGCAAGCCGACCCGCCGCAGCGACCAGCCAGTACCGTTCGTTGCATTCAAGAAACGGAAATCGAGGGACTGCTCCCAGGAGCACCTGTCTTCGGTGCCCGACGGGGAATCGCCGCCGGTTTTCGCCACACCGGCGCCGGTCGTCCTGAAAAACTCGGTGCTGATTCCGATGCTGCTGCGAATGCCAATCGCGGCATGTCTTGGTGTGAGCAATGCCCGTCCGGGGCACCGACAGCACCAACGAGTGCGACACAAACGATACTTGCGCCACCGGCCATAATATGCTGATTCTACGCAAGGACACTTCCCGGTATGACCAGTTCAGGTTGTCGAAACCGGAATAGGAGGAGGAACCCGTGGCATCGAGGAAGAGGATAACGGCGTGGTGCGACGAAGTAATTGTACTATAACGGTGGATCAGCTGATGGAGGAAGAAAAACTGGCCAAGAAGGGAGAGGGCCAAATGGCAACAGCAAAAGCCGCCAGTCAGAGTCTGCAAGCCTTTCCGATCCCGCAGATACAGAACCGATGGAGACGCAGGGGAATCAGCAGCAGGCCTAACAGAACCGAATTGTTGAGGCTATGGAGTGGCCGGTTGTGATAATTTGCACAAGATAAATTCTTTCGTGAAGCTATAATCAATCAAATCACACTCAACCCCCCTCCCCCCACCACCGCAGCAGCCAACTACATCGTCCTCCTCCTACGGGTGACCAGTCCAGGTCGATGAAAACGCCATCGAGCGCCTGCAAGCGCAAAACTGAATGATGAAGCTGATAGCAAAAAATCGCGGCCGCGAGGAGATCATCCCGCAGGCCACCTCCTCTGGCGAACGGATGCACTTCCAGTCCAGTCCTTTTTTCGCGAGGAGAAAACTAGACCGATGCAGTCTCCGGTAATCATCGCCCAACTTTAGCGACAAAACAAATCATTCGCACTCCGACGGGCTTCTAAAAACAGCTGCCCCCGGTCCCGACAGAAGCCACTTCCCAACACCCGCAATCAAATTCCGGGAGGATACCGGGCAACTCTAATTTTTTGAAGGAACAGAATCTCGCGTCGCTGATGTTGACAAACATGGCGGTTTATTTACTGAAAACAATTTGACAGTTACACGCTTAACATAAATTAGAATAGCTCTATTCGTCGATCATCGACTGTCATTTCACAATTGTTTAGTTGGGGAGCGTTCTTTTATTACGTAACGCTAAATTCGAGATTTTTGACCCCCCCTCTCCCTCCACAAGGTCTTTTTTGCTAATTTTTATGAGTGCTTATATGAAAATTTTGCGTCACGTAACATAATTTTTCATCACACCCCCCCTCCCCCAATTTCCGTAACATTTCGTAACAGACGCTGACACCCCCTCTCCCCCTAATAAAAGAACGCTCCCTTGGATCACCCTGTGCATCCAAATTTGAAAACCAAAACAAAAAGCAAGTGAGGTTATGTTACTTTTCTCTAATATTTTTTTAAGTGCTCATAACTTTGGTCTGATAACTTTTTTTTTCAATCCACATAGTAGGCCTTCTCATGAGCTTTCCAAAAATATGTAATACGTAAGTGTTCTATGAAAAAAACACCCTTTTTAGCATAATTTTAATTTTATATGGAATAGTTTTTTTTTAACATAACTTTTGGAATACTTTATTAAACTCCATTGTTTTTAATAGGGCCTTATGGGAAGTTTAGACAGATCTATTAAAACCACTCCGGCTAAAATCGGTTCAGTCAGTGCAGAGATATTTCAGTGACTTTGATTTGGTACACATGTCTACATACAGCCAAACACACAGACATTTGCTCAGCTCGTGATTCTGAGTCGATATGTATACACGAAGGTGGGTCTAGAAAGTCAAATTAAGAAGTTCATTTTTCGAGTGATTTTATAGCCTTTCTTCAGTAAGGTGAGGAAGGCAAAAAAATACCCATATCAGAGTTCAAAATATTGTAAAATACACGCTTTTTAATTTTAATTGATTTTTTTTTTATTCGGTAGCAGTAGCACCAAAAACCTACATCGTTTTAACACAATATACAAACAATTTTAGTGTTTACAATTATTTTTTAAATATCCGGTCAAACTCCATTGGTTTCCACCTGTGGAGGAGTTTGGTTAATGCAAAATTAAAAAAATGAATGTTCGTCACTTTTTAATTTGACTTTGACCAACCAACGGGGTACAAACTAAAAAAGTGTCAAACGAAAAAGTGACCAACCACCGGGGGTTGAGTGTGAACATTTTTAGGAAAAATATAATTTTAAGAAAAAATTCCAAGCAATAAAAAAACTAAAAATATCAAAATCAAATCAAATTATTCGCTCTACAGCATTTCCCGTAGAAACTAGGTGTCCGAAGGCTTGATTGTTGAGGCAATTGCAAACCTCTTTTTACACCTTAGCTTCCATTCACCCCGGGATTCGAACTGACAACCTTTGGATTGTTGGCCCAACTACCTACAAGCGACACCACCGAGACATGACCCAGGGAGACGACTCCTACACCTGGACTGAGCTAACGATCGAATTATTCTTTTATTTTCTAACTAATAATTCTTCCGATTCCAAACTACCAATTACTTACACAACCTGGATCATGTGTTGTGAAAATCAAAAAAAGCGAACAATCCACTTTAACTACCCCCGGGTCTTTTGTGATCTCTGTTGCAAGTTTCTGCTCATTTCTAGGCGTCCGAAGGTTATGTGTGGTGAGTCACCCAAACCTCTTTTACGCAATTGGACCGACGTTTTACTTCCCCATCCGATAGAAGGCAAGAAGGATAAGGCGGAAATCGAACCCGCGCCCCATAGCAACTTAGGGATCGGCAGCCGAAGCCGCTAACCACCGCGCCACGAGGCCAATCAATGAAACTCTAAATTACCTAAAATAACTGGCTACTTTGGGCATACCAAAAGCACCAAAAAATTTCAGCCAAATAAAAAAAAAATTCAAAAATTTAAATTTAAAAAAATAACGATTTCGTAGAGAATTGCTCATTTACTCTATTTGGTTTGGTTCAGCAAGCCCTTGAACATTTCTAGCAGACGGAGGGCTCCCTGCATGACAACCGTGTAGAGCTCATCGGCAAGACGGAGCCGGACAAGGGCGGTCGAAAGGCGCAAAATTCCCAGCAAGTTTCGAGCCGATTCGCGTGTCTCGCGGTGCGTACGACGTACGCGTTGACGATGTATTTAGACCAATCCGGCCTGATGACCGGAATTTTGCGCTTGCACAGTGAGATGTGCCGGCGGATCAACTACATGTCCAGTGTTTTGATTCGTGATAGCGGCTGCTTTTCGTGGTAGCTCGTGATAGTCAGCTTGTAAGTCGTCTCGCCATCCTCGGACTTGTTCAGACAGACGATCTGGTGTGATTCCAGAAAAGTTTCACTAAGCAGTCCCGGAACCAAGCCCTTGCTGATGGAAAAGCCGTTTTAAAATACAATCCAGAGTCAAGCTGGGTGGAGAAGGTATAACCAGCCACTATCGGTCCCACCAAAATACTGCCGTTGTGAAAGATCGTCTCGTAGTGAACCAATCTATCGAAGAAACCACTCGACACGTGTCCACCGTCATCATGGGCTTCATCTCGGTGCAACGGGAAACAATTCCTCGAACCTTGACCAACTTGCCGATGCTCTCCGCCTTTACCTTCCGGATCGAAACCACCTTCGACACGCTTGATGCCTTGAAGTAAATTCAGTAACGCTTGTCCAGCTCGGTCAGAATCGTGTCCAACGCATCAGGCTACTCGTTCGAATTCCGGGTCCGGGACGGACCTCGACGGATTGGTTCACCACCAGACAGTCTTCCGCAACGGCCGTCTCCTGGTGGAGACGATAATTGTGATGGAAATGGCTGCTATAGTGGCTGATTATACCTCCTCCGACAAGCTTGTCTCTGGCTTGTTTTTCAAAACGTCCTTTTTCACCGGCTAGATTCCCGAGGTCCACTTCTGGGTTCCTAGTTTGGGGAGCACTTTAGCAGGGGCTTTCACTTGCCACAAACGATGACGGAACGATCAGACAATCGAAAACAAACATGGGATGAAAACATTTTGTGTTGACGTTTACACGCTTATCAGAAAAATATAGAGCAAAACATTCCATAAGGGAGCGTTCTTTTATTAAGTAACGCAAAATTTGCGATTTTTGACCCCCCCTCCTCTCCCTTCGAAACAAATCGTAACAGATGAGCGATCCCCCTACCCCCCCCCCCCCCTGTAACGCGTAACACAAGGTCTTTTTGCAAATTTTTATGAGTGCTTATATGAAAATTTCGCGTTACGTAACATAATTTTTCATCACACCCCCCTCCCCCAATTTTTGTAACATTTTGTAACAGACTCCGACACCCCCTCCTCCCCCCTAACTGCGTTACGCAATAAAAGAACTTTCCCCAATTCCAATCGTTCTGGAATTAACTGTAATAGAGTTATCTAAGCCCGCTCTCACGCACACTAGCACGCCATTTGTTTTGCTGGCCGGTACAAAATTTAACCTCAATCTTTTTCGTGTACGTACACGCAATACATGCGCACGTAGATAACTCTATGATTTTTTGATAAAAGTTTTTTATTGGGTCCATTTACCGGGACCTCGTTAGGATCATAATAACATTTATCTTGATATAATGTTGCATTTTAAAGGAATAGTTCTGGAGTTTTTTTTTAAAAGGACCAATAAGCTATTGTCTTTCATATGTTTATTGGTCATTTTAAAAAAAAACTCGAGAGTTCTACCTACCCAAAAATTTCTGACTAGAACGCCTATATCGCCACAATCGCAATCGCAAGGAGAAGGATTTGACAAAAAAATCGTCGAGTGCGTTACGTAATAGAAAAATGCTCCCTTACTATTCCCCATTTGAGTTTGATTAAAAAGTAGTCTTTTTTGGGGTAGCTGCATTTGTCGATCATCGACTGTCATCGACAATTTTTCAGTTGGATCACCCTGTGCATCCAAATTTAAAAACCAAAACAAAACTAGAAAAAAAATTGAAAAAAAAGTGAGGTTACGTTATTCTTCTCAGTTAATTTAAATGTTCATAACTTTGGATAGGTAAGTCCGATCACTTTTTTTTTTAATCCACCTGAAAGGTCTTCTCATATGCTTTTCAAAAATATATAACATGTGAGGGTTTCATGAAAAAACCACCCTTTTTACCATAATTTTAATTTAGTATGAAACAGTTTTTTTAACATAACTTTTTAAATACATGATAACATTGTATGAATTTAAATAGCAAGGTAGGGGACGTTAAAACGGATCGATTAAAACCTTTCCGGCCAAAATCGGTTGAGCCTGTGACGAGATATTCCAGTGACATTGATTTGGTACACATGTCTACATACAGCCAAACACACAGACATTTGCTCAGCTGGTGATTCTGAGTCGATATGTACAAATGAAGGTAGGTCTAGGAGGTCTAATTAAAAAGTTCATTTTCCGAGTGATTTTATAGCCTTTCCTCAGTAAAGTGAGGAAGGCAAAACACATCAACAATTCTAGTATCGTTTTCGTTTTAAAACAAGTTAATTTTTTTTAAGAAACTTCTTTTATGTTTTTCTTGTTTTATTATGTTAAGTTTATGTTTGTTTTTGGTAGTATTTGACCTATTCTACCACCTTATATAATTACATTTTGCCTATCTAATTTTTTCACGTTTTTACAGTCACTTTTTTCAATTTTTTGCATGTTTTTAAAATTTTCTGCTATAGAGCAATTCCAGCTCAAATTAGGAATTTTTCTGATACTTTTGTAACCGACCCTCTCCGATTTCAATGAAACTTTGTAGACATGTTATCCTAGGCCTATATAAGCCATTTTTGTGCATATGGAGCCAGTAGTACTCGAGAATAACATTTGAGAAGGGCGTAAGGTATTTAAATATTTTTGTATTCTGTAATTTAAAAATTACTGTATCTCGAAGCTGTTGCGTCGTATCAAAAAGTGGTCAAAGACAAACTTGTAGGAAATTGGACGGGCTTTCTGAAAAAAAATACACTGACACAAAAATACACTGAAACAAAAATACACGCCACATCTATGAGATTTTTTGATTTTTAAGTCTAAAACTTAAATTTGAAGGTGATGTAACGATTTTTTTTCGTTCAAGTTTTTTGAGAAAATAGCCTAAAATGTTATTAAAAGGCTAATGAAAAATGCAGGATGGTATGTCTCTCCTAAAAAAATACAAAATTCATTTACTAAAACTGTTTTTTGAAAAGTGGTCTAAACGTCAAAATTTTTAAAAACCGGTAGTGGGAATCGATTCTCCAGACAATTTTACATAAAGGTCTCCGTATTGACCATTGTCCTAAGTCCAATCCTTGGGAAGATACAGCGGTTTTAAAAATAAAAATGTTGAAAAAACGGGATTTTTGGTGGTTTTTGACAATTTCTATATAACAGACTTGGTTTTTCAGTCTCGTAAATATTTTTAACGGAAAGCTCGTCCAATTTCCCATAAGTTTGCTTTTGAATATTTACGAGACTGAAAAACCAAGTCTGTCGTATAGAAATTGCCAAATACCACCAAAAAACGCGTTTTTTCAACATTTTTGTTTTTAAAACCGTTGTATCTTCCCAAAGATTGGACATAGGACAATGGTCAATGTGGAGACTTTTATGTAAAATTGTCTGGAAAATCGATTCCCACTACCGGGTTTCAAAAAATTTGACGTTTAGACCACTTTTCAAAAAAACAGTTTTATTTCATGATTTTTGTATTTTTTTAGGAAAGACCTGGGTGCTGAATAGTGGTTCGCAAAACTGCCTCAATTTTGAACTGTCAAAGTGGAACCAATTTGCCAATCGCTAAAATTAGATAGTATTGTGATCGGTCATTAAAAATTGTTTATTTTTTATTGCAAGAATGAAAAATGTGTGGCTTTTGAGGACCTGGGGTTGAAGTCAAGAAACTATAAGATAGTTGAAGGCGAGATCGCATTTTTATAAATATGAATGGAAGTTGTTTAGACTATGCGGTTGTATCCATCCAAAAGATGTCGTTATTGTTTGATTTCGTTAGAAATCCTGGTTTAGTGAAAATCTTCTCTGTTTGTTGGATCAGCTTCGCTAGAATAAGTGATGTTTTTTCGCTGGACCAGGAAGAGTTGCAGGATTCCAAAATTATCAAGGAAATTTATCTGCGCCATCGCAGAATGACACTCTCACCGCAGCTCTTCGTCTCTTATAACCTATCGAAACGCGACAATTCTCCAGTAAAAAATGTCAAAAACCATACAAAACACATACTACTTATTATAAAACAGCTCATTTAGCAGTAAGAAAAAAGTCATGCATGTGCTTGGACAGCCTCCTACTTTGAAGATGTAAATAAAGTGGGATCATTCGAAAATCATGTTACGTATTCTCTCTATTCATCACCCAGGGAAAGACATACCATCCTGCATTTTTCGTCAGTCTTTTGGTAACATTTTAAGCTATTTCCTCAAAAAATTTGAACGAAAAACAAATCGTGACATCACCTTTAAATTCAAGTTTCAGACTTAAAAATCAAACAAATTCATAGATGTGGCATGTATTTTTGTTTCAGTGTATTTTTTTTCAAAAGGCCCGTCCAATTTCCTACAAGTTTGTCTTTGACCACTTTTTGATGCGACGCAACGGCTTCGAGATACAGTAATTTTTAAACTACAAAATAAAAAAATATTTAAATATCTTACGCCCACCTCAAACGTTATTTTCGAGTACTGTTGGCTCCATATACACAAAAATGGCTTATATAGGCCTAGGCTAACATGTCTACAAAGTTTTATTGAAATCGGAGAGGGTCGGGTACAAAAGTACCGGAAAAAATCTTGATTTGAGCTGGAATTGCTCCACAGTAAAAAAAAATGAGTAAATTTTGAAGGTTGAATATAACCTCTTTAATGATGTTGTTTTAACTCAATTGAGACTGGAAAAATTACATTACACCGGAAGAGTGGTAAAATTACACATTTTCAGATGTTAACTTACACATTTTTATGACATATAAGATGTATCTCTTCCAGATGTAATAGAGCAATTCCAGCTCAAATCAGGATTTTTTTTGGTACTTTTGTACCCGATCCTATTTTTCAACATTTTTCGTTTTAAAACCGCTGTATCTTCACAAAGATTAACATAAAAATTTAAAAATATCATGGAAGCGGCGTGTATTTTTCTTTCAGTGTATTTTTTCAAAAAGCCCGTCCAATTTCCTACAAGTTTGTCTGTGACTTCTTTTTGATACGATGCAACGGCTTTGAGTTATAGTAATTTTTAAATTACAAAATACAAAAATATTTAAATTACCAACGCCCTTCTGAAAGGTCATTTTCGAGTACAATTGACTCCATATACACAACAATCCGTCACAAAGATGTTTTTAAGTCTGACATGTTGATCCAATAACTTTGTCATCATAAACCTTTCTTCCTCTGCACATTTTCTACAACTTTCCATCAAAAGCTCATCCAAACTCAATCTCGCTTCAGAACAGCACCTAACTAAATCAACCTTGTCGTCACAAAACGCCCTTTGTGTCTGCCAAATATTACCTTTCGCTCAAGCAATGCGCCCTCGACACTAATTAGCCCCTGCAGATAAGTCACGTACTTTCGAAACCAGTTTCCAATCAATTGATTATAGTCTTTTTACTCCGTTCTCCCCCTGCCTCCTTCAACAAGGCCACTAAAAATTGATAACCCCCACCCCTGCTAAACCGACTCAGCTAAAGTCATCAACCGGAAGCAAGCCCGGCAAAATTAATCTCCGCCGTCACTAAACCCCGCAAATTCATCTTTCTAGCTAGTTCAAACAAAGTATCATCTTTGCTGTCGAAGATTAAATCAAAGCGACTATAAATTGTGTGCGCGCGGCGCTAATTAATTGGCCCCATTCGGGGCTTTTTCTTCGGTTCTCGGAGCTCATTTTACGATTACTGGCAGCACTGCCATGGCAGCACTGCAAAAAAGATTGAAAACCATCGCCAAGGCGCCATCAACTGCGCTTAAATCCACGCATTAAACATTGGGCTCGTTACGAGGCTACCTGGGCGCGTAAAAACGAACCCCGTAAAAAATCAGTGCCCCCCTCTCCCCTTCTTTTCAGAAGGTAAGTGTCCTCGCTAGTCTGGCGCTGGCAAAATGGCCCAAATCGCACGTACCGTCTATCAACTTGATTCATGATCAATTATCGTGTCGTTTCAAAGTCCTGCGAAGGTCTCTGCTTCTGATGCTGATGCTCCGCAAGAAAACTTAAGGGCAGAGGGGAAAAAATAACGAAAATCCTTGTCTTGTCTGGCGGCGGCGCGCTTGATTGCTTTAGTGTCAACGCGCTGAAATAATCACACTGGCACGGTGGGATAAGCGAGTGGAGTTTTCGGTCAAAAAGATATCTGCTGCTTTCAAGCAACCAAAATCATCAGTGTTCAAAATTACGCACCAAAAATTCCCACTGTCCATTGTTACGAGTCGGCGATCCAGTGCAGACACCATAGACAACACAAAAAAGCGAACATCATATTTCATGCCTCAGGCTATAATAAGCCAATTAAGGTGATAGGCTTACGACAAAACAGTGTTTCGTCCTAGACGGCTAGAGACTGAGAATACATGGGGGAATGATGAGATTTTTTGTTGTTGAAGAGTGATTGCATTTTAATTGCGCGTTGGTCGAATAGTCACGTATTTGTAATGTAATGACGAATCTGAACCAGAAATGCGTTTGTTGCCGAGCTCTTTTAATAATTAGGCAGTGAATTACTTCAAAAATTAAAGATGTCTAAAACAAACAAACAACAACCACCTTTCAAAAATTAGAATTGAATCGTTTTAATGTTTAAAAAGTTTTAACTTTATTTAGCAGCGATTCCATGTGAAACCAGCAGGATCCAGAATAAAAGTCCTCCGATTTGGCTCAAATTTAGCATGGAAATTCCTTGGTCATAGTAATTTCAAACAAAAAAATAGAATAAGGCCGTTGCAAATATTTTTCAAAGTTTATGTCGCCCCCACCTGGTCTGAAAAATCAGGGGGCAACAAAATATTTTTCCAAAAAGCTTCAAAATTTCCATGAAAATAGAAGTCTAATCAACTGAAAATAATCTAAAATGCATTTTTCTGCATTGATTATCATATTTAGCATGTTTGGGCTTGTTTAAAAATGTTTTGAATTTTTATGAAATCACAATGTACAGCACCGCAAAAAAATATTTTTCGAAAAAAATAAAATTTTCGTCAATACTTAGATATTTTGAAAATTAATGATGGCAAAACGACTGGACCGGTGTATAATACTTTTTTCATCAAAATGTTGAATCCATGGCTCGTTATTTAAATTTTTATAGTTTTCTTTTATTTATTTTTTTACATTTTACTGGAAAAGCATGGTGCATGGTGTTCAAATAATTTAGCGAATTCCGATTTACAAAGAAAAGTTCTATGTGAATATTAGAAAATCTGTATCTTGAGAAGGGATTTTCTGACCGTTCTAGGTTATGCTTTGGACAATTTAAATGGATAGAAACTGACAATTTTTAATTAGTTTTTTTATCATAAAAACTTTACAAATTTGACTAATTTTTCCCTAAGTGATTTTTGGAAAACAATAAACATTCCCTAAAAAAATATATATATATAAATAAATCATTTGAGCAATTGTCTACCAAAACCGGAAATGGATTTTATTTGCATTTTTTATTTGGCTCAAACTTTGTGGGAGCCTTCCCTATACCCAAATATGCTATTTTGTGTCATTGGTTCACCCATACAAGTCTCTATGCAATTTTGGCAGCTGTCCATACAAAAATGGTATGTAAATATTAAAACAGCTGTAACTTTTGAGTAAATTTTTTGATCAATTTGGTGTCTTCGGCAAAGTTGTAGGTATTGTTGAGGACTTTTGAGAAAAAAATAGGTACACGGAAAAAAAAATTGAGGATTTTTTTATCAACTTTTTTTTTACTACAACTCAATTTCCCAAAATACATATTTTTTGATTTTCGAGATTTTTTGATATGTTTTAGGGGACAAAAATCCGCAACTTTTGAGCCATAGAGAAACATGGTCAAAAAATCTGCCGCCGAGTTATGAATTTTTGAAAAAATAGTGATTTTTGGAAAAAATCGAAGTTTCATGCAAAAACAAGTTTGACATTATTTTTTAATGCAAAATTGAATTTGCAATCGAAAAGTACTTTACATATTTTTTGAAAAGGGCTCCGTTTTCTAGATATAGCCACCGAAAGTTTGATTTTAGCGAAATATTTGCAGTTTTTCAATTTTTAAAAATAGTGACCATGAGTGACCATTTCTAAAAATATATTTTTGAAAAGTTCAGAAAATTTGCTATAAAATTGTCTAAGAGACATTGAAGATTGGACCTCTGGTTGCTGAGATACAGCGGCTTAAAGAAAAAGAAACACGAAAATTGAAGTTTTCTAAGTCTCACCCAAACAGCCCACCATTTTCTAATGACGATGTCTCAACAACTAATGGTCCGATTTTCAATGTTAATATATGAAACATTCGTGAAATTTTCCGATCTTTTCGAAAAAAATATTATGAAAATTTTTAAATCAAGACTAGCATTTTAAATGGGCGTAATATTCAATGTTATAAGGAATCAAATCAGGGGGTATCCCTGAGGCCGTTTTTTTTTTTCATTTGTCACCCTAGTGTCTATCCATCGTCCATGCAAAAAATGCATTTGAAAAGATGTGAAAATGTGCTGATTTGGATTCCAAACATTAAAATTAAATTTAAATGAGTCTGTCAAAATGCTACCCATTCGGCCTTCAATTTTTAATCAAACTATAGAACCAAAATTAAATGTTAAAAAATGACAGTTTTGTGAAATTTTATCAACCTTTCAATTTGTTCAGATTTTAAATACACGATTACAAATAGGCTTAACATGAATAAACATTTACGGCGTTTTAAGAAATAGAGAAAAACAAATGGACAAAAATTTCAATACAATTAATATTAATTAAACTACTTAAAGATTACCGTTAATTTTGTATCACACGATTTATGGTGGAATACTTTTAACTGAAAAACTATCGATCCGTTTATGTTTTATTCTTAACTCTTTTTTGGGTTCATCACATTTTTTTCAGCAAATGATTTTCAGTTCTGATACGAGTTTCGTACATCTTTTTTTATTTAGTTTGATTGAAAAGATGATATCTGATTTTGTATAGAAAAGAATATAAACTATCTGGATATCCAGAGTACCAGCTCTATTAAATTGCTTTAAAAAATCTATGTTTTTTTGGATTTAATATAAAATGATAAAATAAAAAAAAATCAATTCAAAAAATTAAATTAAATTAGGCAAAATAAAATTTAATAGAATTTAATGATTTAAATAAATTTCGTAAAATAAAATAAAATAAAATAAAACGAAATAAAATTTTATAATTAAAATTAAATTAAACAAGTGAAAAAAAATAAAAAAAATTAATAAAATTAAATAAAATGAAATTAAATGAAAAAAAAAATAATAAAATGAAATAAAATGCAATAAAACTAAATAATATTAAATTATATTAATTAAATAAATTTAAATAAAAATAAAATTAAATTAAATAAAATTTAAAAAAAATAAATAAAATTAAATATAATCAAATGAAACTAAGTAAAGTTAACTAAAATCAATAAAATAAAATCATATTAAATAAAATTATATAACATCAAATAAAATTTAATAAATTGAGTAAAATTTAATAATTATTAATAAAATTAAATTAAATTAAATAAAATTAAATAATATTAAATAAAATTAAATAAAATTGAATTAAATCAAAATTCAATAAAATTAAATAACATTAAATAAAATTGAATAAAATTAAATAAAATTGAATAAAATTAAATAAAATTAAATGAAATTAAAAAAAAACTAAATAAAATAAAATAAAACTAAAAAAAATTAAATAAAATAAAATAAGAATAAATAAAATAAAATAAAATTAAATAAAATTAACTAAAATTAAATAAAATTAAATAAAATTAAATAAAATTGAATAAAATTTAATAAAACTAAATAAAATTAAATAATTACTCAAGCAGACGCAAAAAACTTGGGAATAACATTTTTTGATATTTGAAAATAATAAGCAAATAACATTTTATGTTATTTATTACAAGATTTGTTATTCGTCGTTATGATTTTTTGTTATTGGATTGTTATTGTAATAACAGACAAATGACATTTTTTGAAATTAAATATGTCTTTATTGAACTTTCTTATAATAATTACATTTCATTTACATTTTAAGTGGTATGGCTAAATTCTCTACATCTTTGTTATATTTTTCGTTTTATGATTAACAGTTCACATTCATTTATTTACTTCAAATTGTTTCACATTTTTGCATTTTTTGGCTTTTGGCGGTATGGTACATTGAAAATTTTCAAAAATTCAATAGATTTTTGATCAAACCCTAACATGCTAAAAAGATTCTTAACGCATAGAATTGTATTTTGAAATAATTTCAGCTGATTGCACTTCAATTTCTATTGCAAAATTTTTGATTTCTTAAAATTTACTTTTTTATATTAATTCAAATGATATTCAATTAATTAAGAAACGTATTATAAATTACCGCCTTTAGTACATCATTTTTTTCAATTTTGCTTCATAATAAAGCGGTTCTGAACAAAACTCTGAAGTTTATTTTTTTATGGACCAAATGCGTTTATTTTCAAATTTGCTTAGTTAGATCAATGAAATTCACTAATTTTGCATGTCAATTGCTATACAACATTGCAAAAGGTTTCAAAACATAAAGATGATGACAGAATATGAATGTGATAACAGTTTTCATAAGAAATATAAAAATACGAAAGTTTATCAATTTTGAATTCAAAAACTAATTATTCAAAAAGCTAAATTGTTCTAAAAGAAGTTTCCTACAAGGTGAACGAATTGAAGGTTTGTTGGAAATAGCTAATAATCAAGTTTAGGCGTAAAAATATAAACCTTATTCAGATTATTTTTGATATTTTTGAGAATGACTAAGCAAATAGGATGACTTTTTGCAAACAACACGTTTCAAAAACTATGTTCCCTTTTCCCGTTTTTTTCCCGACAGGTGTCCTGGATGCGCAAGAAGGACCTGCACATCCTGACGTCCAGCACGCACACGTACACCGGCGATCAGCGCTTTTCCGTGCACCACCCGCCCGACTCGGACGACTGGGACCTGCGGATTTCGTACGCCCAGCCACGCGACTCGGGAATTTACGAGTGCCAGGTCAACACGGAGCCCAAGATCAATCTGGCCGTGTTTCTGCACGTCACCGGTGGGTTTGATTTTTTTTTTGCAAGCTGAATTGTCAAAATTTATAGGATTTCTCCTTCTCTATTTTCACAGCTGCACGGGCTAAAATCCTTGGCTCCCAGGAGGCTCACGTTCGCAAGGGCAGCACCATTTCACTGTCGTGTGTGGTCAACTTCCATGCCCCCTCGATAACATGGTACGAAAAACCTTAGTAAATTGTAAATTTTCTAGTTTTTCTAACTTAACATTTTATTTTCTAATTGTTATCCAAGGTACCACGGCACATCGGTGGTCAACTTTGACTCGGCCCGCGGTGGCATTAGCTTGGAGACGGAGAAAACGGAAGCCGGGACGAGCAGCCGGCTGCTGCTGACCAAGGCCACCGTCAGCGATTCCGGCAACTACACGTGCGTCCCGGCGGGGGCCATCCCGGCCAGCGTCCAGGTGTACGTCATAAATGGTAAGAAAGAAGAAAAAAATCGCCGTAAAAAGCGATTTGGAGGAAAAATCAAAAAATGACAAGAAAATTACGGACAAAGTAGGTTAACGAAAATGCAGAGAATAACTCTGTATGCAAACTTTATTACAGAAATGAGGGAATACAAATAAGAAAAGGACTGAGAAAGGAATTTACAACTGCAATACTTCTAACTAACGTGAAATTTTTCAAGGATTTCGAATATGTTAAAATTGAGACCAAAAAGTGCCGTTATGGAAGCCTACAGGGCAAAAACTAACGTTGAAAAATGTTTGTTTTTGAAAAATCGAAAAACTATGAGAAAAACTGCGTTTGGCCAAAAAGTTAATAACGTAGGCTTATAGCCCATGAAATTACCTAACTTTTGACCTATACGAGTATGGGTGCTGGAGGCTGTTGCAAAAAGATATTAAGGTTTAAAAAAATAATTTTTAACAGTAATTTGCGAAAGCTATGAGAAAAAGTCAAACCAATCCTGGAAGTCTAAGGCACATTTTGAAGTGCTTTAAAAGACCTTTGGAATGCAACTAAGAAAGTTAGAATTGATGAAGTTTTACGGAAATGCAAGCAATTTTAAGATTTTTTAAGGGTTTTTTGACCTCAAACTTTAATGCCCGTTTTACTCCCCTTCTCTTTGTCGTAGAGGGCTCATATTTGGCATGAGTTCATCTCATGTATAGACAAACAAACGCTGAAAGTTTCATGCAAATCGGAGCACCACGAAACGACCCCTAGAACAAACCGAGCAATACAGTAGTTGTTCGGTAACTGGGCTGAGAACGTAGCCCAGTTACCGAATGTTGCTCGTTAACTGGGCTGAACAAAAAATAACGAGGGGACCACCGATGCATAATTATTTTCCATAATATTTGTCTGCTTTTTAACTGGGCTACGGTCCAGTTATCAAGCGCCCAGTTAAAAAGCAGCCCAGTTAAACAACGCCCAGTTACCGAACAACTACTGTATTTACAAATAATTGCTCTTGAGTAAATTTTCTGAATTTTCCCAAAAAAATATATTTTGAACTAGACGAGCACAGATGACACTGTTGAAAAATAAAAATGCTGTTTGTTGCAAAAATTAAGGTGGATTCACCTTGAAAACGATGCACTTCATCAAAATTTTTAACAAAGCACTTTTTTGATTTCAAATCTGATTTGGCAAATAAAATGAAGTAATTTGACTGATTTCTAAAAGTATTCCAAAATTATGATTTTTTCAATAAATTGGCAACACTGCCATACATTCAGTTTTCGGTGTAAGAGGCCGTTGCAAATAATTTTCAAAGTTTATAATTACATGAAATTTTTCACAACACTTCATATTTATCCTGTTGTTTTTTTGAAAATACATTTTTTTTATCAAAAAAACCTAACATTTTGTGTTATTACAATATGGGTATCAAACGATCGGGATTTTTCAAATACATTTCGAAAGCAATGACACATTCTCCGGCAATGTACACCTTAGGATGAAATTTTGAAAAGCGTGTATGAGCTATTTGGATATTTTTCCTCGAATCTAGACTACTTGAAGCTTCAAAAATCATGGTTTTCATTAATTGATCATTTGAATATCATTTTGTACAAGTTGGTTAGGTTATGCATCAATTCGTGATAAAATCATCGTTTTAAAACATTTTTCTAAAAACTCCTGGTTTTCAGCGAAATAAAATCCAAAAAATATTCTTTTGATTGCATTTTGTAGGTTTTTAGTTGTACTAAACGGAAATGTCATGGGTTTGCAGTTTATCTTAAGTTAAGTATTTTTTCAAACTAGTGTAAGTTTGCCATTTTATTGCGTTGCAACGTCACGAAAAAGGGACATTTGTTTATGTCAACAAAAAACTAAACATTCAATCATTTTGATATTTCGGATGCTCTTTGTACTTGGAAAGAGCTTTCAAATGCAATCTAGAGCGACTTAATTGGTTGTCTAGATCCAAAGTTACAACAGGTTTAAGTTTGCGTTGCAACGTCACGAAATTTTAAATCATATTGGCCACATGGTAAAAAAGGTGAATGCGTAGTTGGTTGTTGAAGATAAAAGGATACTAAATATTATATATTTTTTATATAATGTCTCCGAGCAAATTTACAAAAGAATTGTACATGGGTCATTCACAAATTCCGTCACTTAAGTTTGTATGCAACTCGAAAAAAGTAGTATTTTATGAAACTTGTTGAACAAATCAAAATATACCGATGTTCAAAAGGGGGAAAAAATCTAAAACTTTCAAAAAAGTAATCACGTGGTTACTGAATGGCCCCTTTATGATTAACTGATTTACGTGAGGGTTCATTCTAATACAACGCAATGATTTTTTTTATCCCACAACCTTATGTAAGTCAAATTACAGTGAAATTCATTAAACAATAAAAATCACGTGATTCGATTGTTTTTTTTCCACAAACTTTTGTCACTCTGTTGTTGGACGAACCCTTACTTAAATAAGTTGTATGCAACGTTTTGTTGTTCACAATTAAAAATGTTATGTTGCGCAGTTAAACAGTTGTATTATTTCCTCAAATTTAATTTAAAAAGCACAAAAGTCAACAAAATAAGTTACGTTGTTTGCAAACGATATGGGCACTTTATTTATGAATTCAAAATAAGCCCTCCTGAAAACTTGAAGCTCCTCACATCCCTTCTAAAATTTCCACGTGTTTTGTAAGTTGCCCAAAACCATTAAAATATTAAGGGAGCGTTCTTGCATTACGTAACAAAACATTTATATTTTTAGACCCCCTCCACCCCCCGGAAATACATTTCCGATACACTTTTTTTTGTATAAATTCTCGAACCCTCCTCTCCCCCCTTGATATTACGCCGTTACGTAATGCATGGACTTCCCGTTACATGGATAGAGGACGGGAGAGGGGGGGGGGGTTCCTTCGTGATAATGGAATAATACAAAAAAAAAAAATATTTTGAAAACCCTTTGGAAAACTTCGTAAATCGTACTGCAACTGTGAAAGAAGAATAGGGGGAGGGGGGGTCTAACATGGGCAGGCCAATCAATTCACATGTCTTTGTACTGTCTATTAATGTCTTGTAATCAAATCTTAACCTACAGTTCTGGAGTTTTTTTTGAAAAGGTCCAATAAACCAAATTTCCAGTTTTTGCTTTTTGGGTGTTTTTGAAACCGCCTTGAGTCAGGGGTATTAAAAAACACCCAAAAAGCAAAAACTGAAAATTTGGTTTATTGGTCCTTTTCAAAAAAAAAACTCCAGAGTTGTACAGCCTAACAAAAACAATGATTTATTTTGAAACTATAATTTTGTGACGTTGCAACGCAACGAAAAACCCTGTTTTCAAAACAGAGCGTTGCAACGTCACGAAATATAAGCGGGCTTCAAAAATCGAGGTTTAATTTTTTCGAAAAACTAATGATTGCATTCGATTTGTTGGCCAATTTTAATTTAATTTTTAAAAATGGAAGAAGAACTCCAAATTTGCCGTTTAACAGAGCAGAGTTAGTGGCGAAACATGAATTGGGTCCGGATTGAGAAAAAGTCACGCGTTGCAACGTCACGCTACATATTCCCCTCTCAAAAATAGAATATTCGCTTAAAATAATGTTTCAACATTGTTTCTTATAGTAAATTTAATGTACTTTCCGAATCTGTAATAACATATGTACCTTTTTAATGTAATTTTTGAGTTACAGCCGAAATACTGAAAAAAGAAAAGTCAAAGCGTTGCAACGTCACGGCGGTATGTGTCAATATATTTTTTTTAATGCTCAGAACTGTCACAAAACTACGTGTTTTTGAAAAATACTCAAAATTCTAGTTTTTACAATATGGGTATCAAATGGTCGGAATTTTTTTTCATACATTTCGAAATCAAAAAACAAATTTAAAAAATACCAAAAAATTTCACAATACTACGTATTTTCAAAAATACTCGAAATTTCAGTGTTGTTTCATTTTGGGAATCAAATGATCGGATTTTTTTCATAAATTTTGAAAGTAATAGCAAAACAATGACAAAATAATCAAAATTTTCACAAAACTACGTTTTATTGAAAATAATACAAAAAATTTCAGGTTTTACAATATGTGTATCAAAAAATTGATACCATTTTTAACAAAACAGAATTTTTGGGTATTTTTTCAAAAATACATAGCTTTGTGAAAATTTTGAGCATTTTAAAAAAATGTGTTATGACTTCGAAATGTATGAAAAATTCCGATCACTTGTTACCCATATTGTAAAAAACTAAAATTAGGAGAATTTTTCAAAAATACGTAGTTTTGTGAAAATTGTGAGTATTTTCAAAAAATATGCACGAAAAATCCCAGTCATTTGATACCCATTTTGAAAAAAAAACTTTTTTTGAATACGTAGTTTTGTGAAAACTGTTTCAAAAATTTTTGATGACTTTCGAAATGTTTGAAAATTTTTTAATCATTTGTTACCCATATTGTAAATAATTTAGATTTGAAGTGTAATACTTTTGTTGAAAATACAAAGTTTTGTGATTTTTTTAGTATTTCCAAAACATTTTTTATTACATTTGAAATGTATGGAAAACCCTCGATTATTTGATGCCCATATTGCAATAACAATAATTTTTATATTTTTTTCAAGAAATATTGCATTTTACAATACGTTGTTTTGTAAAAAATAATCATATAATTATAAATTCAATGGATAGATGACATCATTTCGATTTCAAAACACCATATTTTTTTTGAAGTTTGGATGATTTTCATAGGATTATAGCCAATGTCTCCCATATAGCCCAAATCCCATAAGCTCTTTGCTTCAGTTAAGCACTTTGCCGTGATAAACCGAGGCAGCTGAACGAATCAAAACCGGGGCAGTGCAAAACCGAGGCGTGCGAAACCGGGGCCTGACTGTATATGAAAAGTGACAGAAATGCACGGAGTTTTTTTGGTTTGTTTTTTTTTTTTTTTGATTGAAATTTATTTTTTGCAATTCCGTCGTGAAACTACTTACTTTTCCTGTCATTTTTGAGCGACGAAATAGCCTACTTTTCTGTAGGGACCATCCATAAACCACGTGGACACTTAGGGGGGGGGGGGGTATGGCGATTGTCCACGCTCCATACAAAAAAGAGTTTTTTTTGTATGGACAATTGTCCACGAAGGGGGGGGGGGGGGGGTTTGAGAATCCCAAAAAAGTGTCCACGTGGTTTATGGATGGTCCCGTATCAAAAATAACTGAATTGAATAGCAACACTTTTCAAAATAAATGCTGTAAAGTTCTACTTTTAAGCGCTGAAATGGGTGCTGAAAAGTTGAACTTTTCAGCACTTGTTTCGAAAAGTAACACTTTTTAAAAAAAAATTGATTCAAACGATTTATTGACAAAATACATGAAAATTTGACGTAAAATTTCACTCAATGGGTGTTTTTTCGGAATTGCAAAAAATGTTTTGTGGAACTCGTTGCAAAACTTGATTTTTTCAGCACTCTTCGTATTTATCCAACTCGGTGAACCTTGTTGGATAAATGTACGACTCGTGCTGAAAAAATCCTCTTTTTGCAACTTGTTGCATAAACTTCTATTTTGAAATCTGTGAAGGTCAAATGTAAGCCGCACAAAATGGCGTTTTTAACTCAATTTGGCCCAAAATCGACATACGACAAGTTAGCACGAGAGCGACGATGTATGGCAGCTGTTAAAATTTGTTTGGAAACATGTATGGACGAACCAATGACACGAAATAGCCTCATTGATCACATTTTTTGCCTTAATAATATCAAAATGCATAAATTGTTGATTTCAAAAATAAAAATTATTTATTCTTTCTCTAATCTAGGTGAACATCCGGCAGCGATGCAAACCAGCGGCCAGCGGTCAACCGGAAGTGAGCAACTGTTGCTGATGCTGCTGGTAACGTTGGCTCTGTTGCTCAACCAATCTCTGCCGGGTTACTTGACTTTGCCACAACGACGACGACGACCGGGCATCGAAATTCCGGCTAGAACAATGACAATGATGGTTAGTGAGCAGCAGCAGCAGCAGCAGCAGTCTTTGTTCTGTAGGTGATCTTGTACATAATCAGTGAGGTTGACTCGAACACAGAAAGATGCTGTAAGTTTTAAGATGAATAAATTAATGTTTTAAAAATCGACCAGGAAGTGTTGTGAGAGTTGCCTTTGTGATGTGATTTGTGAAACGCCAAGGACGATGATGATGACACAAATCTTGACACAGACTTCCGACGGCTTAGCATAACTCGTGATTATTGAAGCCGAAAAGTATGCACATATGCCGTCGTTCAATCGAAAATCAGAGAGGCCATCGATCAAAACTAGCTCGCCCGCAGTGACTTGCTTCTTCCTTCTCATCCCTCCTCCCCCACGCCAGTCCATTCCCATTAGGATCAATTTATTTTCAATTTTACGGTGAATAACAATCAATTTAGCGTACTTCCTCTCTGTCTGTCCGGGGGAGAAATCAGGGGAGGAGGGGAAAGGGGGTCTCCTCCAAATACCGTCGCAGCCGAAGCGCAGGGGTATTTATCCTTCCAAACGTCCCCCGAGGAGCAGGCAGCTTTCGCCATGAATTCTTGATGTTGGCTGGCTCGACATTTGCCTCTTCTTCGCCACCACCAACCACACACATTTTCCGAAATATCCCGCTCAGACAGCATTCGGACAGTCCCGGTTCGCTGAAGGAGTGTGAGAAGAAGCAGCAGGAGTTTCCGCCATTTCCGATCTCGTCACAAGTCCGGCCATGTGCTGATGCTGTTGAGGCACGTCGGACGACGTCCAGTCGCGCGAAGCAGCAAATCATATTCAAATCCTCTTTCCGACGAAGCATTTCAGATTTGTGTTCGCCCGTCTTTTAGAGGGAAAGATGGTCACGATTAAAATTGGTCTTGGATTTTCCAAAAACTAGATTAAAACTTTAAGAACTTATTTTTTTTATAAATGGGACACTCTGTTATAAGGTGTAACATTTGTCCCTGATCACGAAGCCAGTTTTATTTTTCGCTATCTAGTGATGGAGGGCGGTAAGGCCCTTTCCTAAGACAAAAGTTAGTCTATAAAAAATTAAAAACTTTCCATACAACAATGCTTTTTAATTATCCTAGAATCTGTATCTTGAGAACGAAATTTCTGATTAATTTTGAAGAACAATTTGGAGTAGAAATAGGTTCACTCTTCTCAAATTGTGCCCATTTTCATCTTTTAAAGGTAAAAAATGCAACGTTTGAGTAGAGTGTCCTGGGGTTACAAAAAAACCGGGAAACGGGGAATTTTCAACCAATTTCCTGGCTTACGTGTGATGAAAATATGTATATTCCCCCTAATTCTTCGCAATGCGCAATCTTATTTGAAATATTCAAATACAAATTTAATTTTCATCCATTTTTATCATGGTATTTAAAAACGTAAAAAATCTCTATTTCATATGGTGGGAAGTAGTTAGGTAGTATTTTTTTAAATCAAATAACAACTACTCTTTTAAAATGTTCAACTCATATGTAACTGTTTAATTTCATCTAGCAAGATCTATTTTCAGTTTTGAATATTCGTTTTGAATTTTCCAACCATATGATCACTCAATCTCAATAGAAATTGAGTTGAATAAAATTATATTTAGTTTTTTAATTATTTTTCTGTCTTTTTTCAAAAATTGGTTCGAAAAGTAAAGAAAATGTATACTTCTGCTTGAGTTCGGGAATTTCCGAAATATTTAGAAATTTCCTGGGAAATGGGAAATATTTTTTCAGGGAAAATTCTGAGAACCGAAGAGAAATCGGAAAAACTGCTGTGTGAGTCTGCGGAAAACGACCGAAAAGAACAATAAGAATAAGTTGTGAAAAAAATTCTCATTTTGAATTTCTTTCAGAAGACAAAATGAAGACATCTTTTGAGCTGTGGCACCAGCTGGCCAACATTTATTTAGAAGTTTTGTTTATTTCTGAAAGAACATAATTTTTGAAGGACGGGAAAATAGTCATTTTTAAAATATTTTTTGATGTCTATTTTAGATGTAGGGTATTTTAACCATTAGTGGACCCCCTAGTGGAGCCGAAGCACATTTTTCACAAATTTTCAATATTTTAAGCACTTTTTCATAACCCTTTGTACAAAACAATGAAATCTGAAGTCTTTTGAACAATTTTGACTATTTGTTTCATCAGTTATTTGTTTTTGAGCAGAAAAATAGCCATTTGAAAAAAAAGTTTTTTTGCCTTGTTATGGACCCCCTTTTCCTATAGTGGACCCGGGTCCATAATCCGATTGTGGACCCGGGTCCACTATAGGCAAACTGTTATTTTTATACCAAATTTAACCGATATTTGATGTTTTGATGCATGGTGTAGGTCTAATGATAGATATAATGAATAAAGGATGGATTTTGCTCACTTTTCATTATAAAAAAATATGTTTTGTTAACAAATTTGGCTTTAAACAACAAAAAACCTAACAGACATTTAAAAACATTTATTTCCGAAAAAGATCAGAGAAAACGTTTCAAAAACCACTATAAACATAAAAATAATATAAAAAAGTAATCTTGATGCAAATTTTTCCATATTAATTACATAAATGGTTGACCGAAACTTAATAATAGATTTGTTTACAGTTGCTGATCAAATCCGCATGTTTATTTTAAAAAAATGTGTTGTTATTGATTTATTATTATAAAATATCATTTCAAACTGCATTTATGATGCTTCAGTTAAGTACAATCAACTATAGTTTTGATTAATTATAAATTTTTACGGCTTCAGCATTTTTGGTACTTTTAACATGAAAACAGCTATATTTATACTCATAATTGAACAAATATGCGTTTAGGTTGATAACAACAAGCATTTATTGTATGTTTTAGAGAAACTTTTGCTTGAATACACAGTTTTCTTCATTTTTGAAGGTTAAATTAACAGGGGTCCACTTTTGGAAAAGTTTGGATTTCGTTGTCCTATATTGGACCCCCCCCCCCTAATTTTTGCTCGAAAATGGCAGTTCTTCGCTTTATTTTAGTAAAGATCCTTAAACTTACATTATTTCGACTTGCTGAAGTTAAATAATCAGTCAAAAAATGATTGGATGATTAATTCAATCATAAAATATAAATGCAGTTTTGTTGTGAAAATGCTAGTGGCCATGGCTGATTTCAGATGTCGAACTAAAAACACTTAATTTGGTGAAAAGGACAATTCAATGTCAGTCAACATTGTTTTAAATGATGCTGAACATGCCAAATAAAAGATTTGTAGAAAACAACACGCTTGAAATTGTGATTTTATTGAATTTTTCATCAAAAACCCTTCAGAGGGTCCACTATAAGAAAGGGGTCAACTAATGGATAACGTACCCTATTTTAATTCAAAACGTACCGTTTAATGTCATTTCCACATGAAATGGATTTTTCAAACATTTAGAATGTAATTATTTTTTTTGAAAATACAAAAAAAAATCACAAAACTATGTATTTTTGAAAAAAATACTCAAAATTTTGGTTTTTTACAATGTGGGTATCGAACGAGCGGGACTTTTTCATATATTTCGAAAGTTGCAATAACTTTTTTTGAAAATATTAAAAGTTTTCATAAAACTGCGTATTTTCGAAAAAAATAATCAAAGTTTCAGTTTTTTTAAATGAGTATCATGATCGGGATTTTTTCATACATTTTGAATATACAGTGGACTGTCTCGTTGTCGATATTGAAGGGACCGTCGGGAAATTAAAGAACGAAAAATCAAAGCAATCTACTTGAAGGGACTGAAAATTTTATTGACAGCTGGAGCAATATTGATATCGAGAAGATATCAGAAAGTTCAGTCAAATTTTTTACAAAACTACGTATTTTTGAAAAAAATGCTCAAAATTTCAGTTTTCGCAAAATGGGTATCAAATGATCGAGATATTCAAATAAAAAAGCTATAGCTTTTTTTTAACTCAAAATTTTCACAAAAAACGTGATTTCTAAAAAAATACTAAAATTTTTTAAAGTTAACAATTTATTACAATCAAAATTTTCAAATCATTTTTTACCCAACTGAAATATTGAGTGTTTTTTTTTAAATATGTAGTTTTGTGAAAATGTTGATAATGTTAGAACAATGTTGTTATTAAAATCGAAATGTATGAATAATCCCAATCATTTGATACCAATATTGCAAAAAAAACTGATATTTTTTGCAAAAAAAAAACTGAAATTTTGAGTATTTTTTCGAAAATACGTAGTTTTGTGAAAAATTTCAGTATTTAAAAAAAATGTATGGCTCTCGAAATGTTTGACAAAAACACGATCATTTGATACCCATATTGCAATAACAAATATTTTGAGGTTTTTTTTGAGTAAAAAATGCTATTTTAGGCAACGTTCGAAAGTAGTGTTTTCGTTTCAACTGTTATTAAGCAGTGAAGAAATATTTAAAGTTAATGTAAAACTGAACTGAATATTGACTGAATATGAACATTGTTAAAAATGCCATAGTTTTACTTAAATCATTATTGATTTTGGTACCTTTTTGAAACATGCCTCCAAATTTGAAAATATCTTTGAAGAAAAGAAGTCTACTTATTTTAAATACCTGGAATTTTAATTTCTGAGCTATTATTATTTTTTTCTGAACGGGACATCCGATTGGTGTCAAAATAGTTTCAGAGGTTTGATTGTGGTCTGGGTTGTGAAATAGAGAATAAATTTGAGATAAAATGGCATGGGAATAATTTTGAAAAGGGGTGTAAAATTGGCTTTTACCTTTTTTAGGAATCAATCCTCTTTTAGTAAATAATTCCAACAGGTGTCAAGTTTCACATTATCAATACTTAACATTTAAATTTCGATACAATCAGTTGAATACATATTTTGAGTCTCCAAAAAATCAGAAAAATCAAAACTGGTTCTGGTTCAGCACCTTCCAAATGCGACAAAGAGAGCAAGAGGCTCTGAGTAACCCCCTACCACAACATTGAGCTTTTTTTACCACACACGGACATCACGCGATCAAAAAGTCAGATATTGGAGACAGACCAGTTCTGTCCTTGTCAATCGTTCGACAATGATTTTTCCAATGACTATTTCTTGAGAAATGTTCCGATTACGAAGATAAAGCTTTAGTCATAGCCAAAAGCAAATTCTATAACTATCTTCAATAAGAAAGGGAAAAATAGGATAAGAACATTTCGATTGCAAATTTGATTAAGCTTTCAAGAAACACACTTTGAAAATTGTTAGATCACATTGTCAATAGTTTTCAAAAAAATTATTTGAAAAACCCATAACTCTGAATTCAGATTTTCCACCATCATGAATCCATGAATTGAGTTTATAAACAGTTTTATAAAGAAATTGGTATTTTGATATAACTCGAGGTGTAACTATTTTCATTTGAAACGTATTCTTCAAAAAAAAAAAACTAAAATAAGATGAAATGAGGTTTTTTTTTTTTGAAAAAAAGGCAAAGTTGTAATAAAACTAGTAACATTGCTTCTCAAGCAGAACCAGCCTCCGGCTGTTAGCTCATTAATAATAATAAATAATAATAATAATAATAATAACATTGCTTCTTTGATACAGAATAAGTTTGGACAAAGTTTCATCCAAATAAACAAAAAAAAAACAGAATTAAAAAAATAGCGAAATAATTTGAAAAAACAAGTTTTGCCCAACCTTGATCAGAGCCAGAAAAAAAACTAAAACAGAAAGTATCAACTTCATCAACATCAAGCCCCATTTTATTTAAATTTGAATGGTTGATTGCTTATTTATTTTGCAAACACATTTTCTGAATATTTCATAACTGCCAGCTTAGATTTAAAAAAATCAAAATTTCTTTAGAATAGTTTTAAATTGACTTCGAAATTAGGAGTTAAACTGAGCCTCGACAATCAAATATAAGACAATGAGTTTTTTTGATTCGACTATTCCAAGCAGACGGAAATAACTTGGGAATAATATTTTTGGATATTTGAAAATACTAGGCCAATGACATATTATGTTATTTATAACATGATTTGTTATTCGTCGCTTTGATTTTTTTTTTAGTTGATTGTTACTGTAATAATAGACTAATAACATTTTTAGTTATTCTTTAAACAAATCTTTGTCATTATTTTTTGTTATTTTAACAACTTGGCGGTATTCTTCCATAACAAAAAATGTTATTCCAATGCTTTTTTTTTGGCTTTCAATTAATATCAGACCAATAACAAATTTTGTTGTGATACCATAAACTGTTATAAAACTCTTATGCTAAAATGATTCAAAATGATTCCATAACACTTTTTGTTATTTTAACAGTATTTGTTATTAAAATGACATGAATTTTGTTATTACCGCATGCCCGGGATCCTAAGTGATTTTTTTTTCAAGAATTTCAGACTATCGAGGCTAAACTGTTTTCAAATCTCGTTGTTATCTGTTAATTTCTTCAAATTCTTAAAACATTATGTTCCAATTTTCCCGCGACCACTTCCTTACCATTCTAACAGAGAGTGCCGTAGCACGGAGGGCAGGCGGTTTTTTTCCCGGGGGACTAATTTTCCGTTCGTTCGTCTTGGCTTGGCTGTTCGCAGTCTCTCCACTGTTCCTCAAACGTGTCTGAAAGGCTTATCGGATTCCCGCGCCCTGGCTGCTGCCCTGGAAATAGTTGGTGAATCTTTGAGTCGCGTCGTCACTCACTCACCCATTCGCCGGAAGCTCGCGTTGTAGCGGGAAAGGCTGAGACTTTGGAAATGGACCCTCGGGAGGGGATTTTTGTCTGTTTGTGAAGTTGGTAATCAATTTGAAGAAGGTTTTGGCTGAGAGTCGATGTAAAATTTTGTGCGAACTGGTTGATTTTTGGTTTGTGTTTTTCGTTTTTATTTTTTTTTGTATTCATTTTATTCGCAGAACAATTTGAAAATATCAATCAAGATTTATGATAAGTTGAGGGTCAAATTACACAACAAATTGCAAAGTTCAATGATTTTTTTATTCTATGCAATCTTAAATAAAAAAAAGTGAATTAAAACAAGTCAAAAGTTTAATATTATGCAACTTAAAAAATTAAATGTTTACTGAGAAATGTTAAAGTCTTTCAGCAATTCCTCTTAAATGCCAAACAAGGAAAAATGTTACGCCCCAACTGCGTTTGAAATTCTTAAAAAAAAAAAAATATTCACGTGGAGCTCTCAGCAAGACGTAAGAATGTCCAAGAGAATGTCTGTTCCAGGACGAATCTGGCGCTTCTACAGCTGCAGACAATTTAATATGGTGTCAGATGTACATCCTTCGTTTGCGAGGGAAAAACGATTGTCGTCCAGTGGACAATGTCCTCCCTCAGTAGTGAGTAGATCTGTCAGAAGTTTTACTTTATTAAACAAAATTATCCGTTTACACTTCTTTCAATTTACAATGTCCAATTTTTGGGAATTTTTGTTTGTTCTATTTTTTCGTTAATAATTAAAATTGCACTTCTTAGTTATTACAGATTCAAAAAGTATTCAAAATGTCCCTAATAACATTGTCCACGATTCCTTGCAGTTGTGCAATGCTCTACGAAATCGGTATTTTTTCTTCGATTTTAATTTTATATGTTTTAATCCGGTTGAAACTTTGTTGGTGCCTTCGGTATTGCCAAAGAAGCCATTTTGCATCATTAGTTTGTCCATATAATTTTCAATACAAAAATGATTTATAAAAATTCAAAAATATGTATCTTTTGAAGGATGTTTCTGATCGATTTGGTGTCTTCGGCAAAGTTGTAGGTATGGATACGCACTACACTGTATTTTTTTTTAATTTTTTTCTATGTTTTAGAGGACGTCAAATGCCAACTTTAAAGAAATTTTCAGCTTGTGCAAAAAATCTTTGACCGAGTTATAAAGTTTTTAATCAATACATTTTTTTTTCAAAAAATCGAAATATTGGTCGCAAAAATTTTTCAACTTCATTTTTCGATGTAAAATCAAATTTGAAGGAAATTTTATGTTTAAGTCTCACTCAAACAACCCAGCATTTTCTAATGTCGATATGTCAGCAACTAATGGTCCGATTTACAATGTTAAAATATGAAACATTCGTTAAATTTTCCGATCTTTTAAAAAAAAATATTTTTAAACCAAGACTAACATTTAAAAAGGGAATAATATTGAATGTTTGATCTTTTTGCAATGTTAGTCTTGATTTTAAATTTTAAAATATTGTTTTCGAAAAGATCGGAAAATTTCACGAATGTTTCATATTTTAACATTGTAAATCAGACCATAAGTTGCGGAAATATCGACGTTAGAAAATGGTGGGTTGTTTGGGTGAGATTTAGAAAACATCAAATTTCCTGTTTTTAAACCTATGCATGACAGTATCTCAGCAACTAAGGGTCGTATTAACAAAGTTCAAAAAAGCAAAATATGAAGAATTTTTTCAACTCTTCAAAAATATTATTTTTTTTTTCAAAATTGGGCAAACAAAGTAATTAAGTAAGCTAATAAGTATACAAAACATCACCACGCAAAACGTAATTGGAATCGCATTCGTACTCAATAAATTCTATACGTTTTCGATCACAAATTACACACTACTTTCTTTTTTATTTCACGCGAACTTTTAATAAGTTCTTTTAAAGAGTTGAATTTGGATGGTGAGTGCAATTGTGCAAATTGTGCAAAAAAATATTACTCGCTATAATGATGAAGTCTAAAAATGCAAATTAGTTTATGTGTGTATGAGAGTGTGAATGAATGTATTTGTTCTTTTTTCATATTTATTTTGATATTTTTAGAATCGGTCGATAAATCCAAATCATATCTCATTGAAAATAATCGTCATTAGGGTCATTATTTAATTTTTAAGTATACGCGTTCCTGACCATTTTGCTGTCGTTTCGTTGGTTTGGCAACTGTACCAGTAGATAGAACCAATCCAAATAATGTGTAAAATTTTCACGATGGAAAACTCATTTCTATAGAATCGTTTATCGAAAGACACGCTGACATTTAGGATAGACCATCAGCGCACGTTTTTGATTTTTTTGATTCGATTGCGGGACCTCGCGGTTACTCTGCAACGTGTTTTTCGGAGCTTTTTATTGGATATTTTATTTTTCATAAGTCCTTCTTTTATCATCGTTGATTGGAAGGCACGCCGCCGGTTTAGTTCGTTTAAGTTATTGTTTTTAATTTCATTACAATCGGTCACGTGGTGTTCTGTTTTCTTTTCGTTTGACTTCATTTATCGTAATATTTTTTTCCCACTCGGGTCATCTAAATTGTACAAACAGTAAAAATTTACTGATATGTCCAGCCCATAGCACTACTGCTCGGTTGGCACGCGTTCAATTAAAAAGCTTTTTAAAATAATCATTAATTATCTTTCCACATCCGGCTGCCTAAGATTTTAAATTTTCAACCGATAAACATGGTCTCATGGTTCACATCACTGCCACTCGTGAATCCTGACCTCATACCCATCTACTAACCCCTCAAAACTCATGTGATACTTTGTCGGAGAAGCAGTCGATTGGGCGGTCTCTATCACTCAAGTATCGGACTAACATTCCCATCCACTTCCCTGTGACCCTACCACTGGTCGTGGCCGGCGCCGGTATTGATCAGCATGATAGGGGCCTTTGAGAAGTTGCGAAGCGAGGAAAGATAGCTCCCACTCATCTTCCACGGCTCGTGGATGTAACTTCTGGAGGTCCTGGTCAATAACGGAGTAGCAACTGCGGGTGGGCACCTATGCTTATGCTAATGCTTAAGCTTAAATAAAGTTTAAGTGTTAAAAAGTTTTATAAAAATTACTCAATTTTTTTCCGTGTATCATTTTTTTCCATACCTACAACTTTGCCGAAGACACCAAAATGGCTTCTTTGGGCATACCGAAGGCACCAAAAAAGTTTCAGTCGGTTTAAAAAATATAAAAGAATCGAAATCTGAGAGAACTGCTCAGTTATGTAATGCAAATTGACAAAGTCTTCAAAACTGTTTCTGTAAGTTTTGATTAAACATATTTTATTTGAGAATTTTATTTTTTTATTAACAAGAATTCAAAACCCTCCCAATCAGCTCCGGAGCGATTCCGTGGATCCTAATATTGACAGATTTTCCCCTCAATTTAACATCGATTTCGCCAGAATCACATTCTGAAATCAATTTGAGCCGTTCGGCTGTACCGAATCAACCCATTTCCGTCAACGACCGACGACGACGACGTCTTGGAAGATTCCGCAGGGCACATGTTTACGTTCCATTACCCCCATCACACACACGAGTACCTACACCTACATGCAAATATCGACACCTGGCTCTCTCTCTCTCTCTCTTGAGGAGGCAGCAGCAACGCCAGTCAACATGACGTGCTGAATTTATAAATATTGACAAATTTGAATTGCGGATGGCATGGCACTCGCATTGTTCGGGACGCGTCACACAGAACGGCACCCAAGCCCTGATTGAGGTGGCTGTCAGGAGGCTTCAGGGAAAACTGTTGTTAGAGGTATTCGCATGCAAATTGTTCGATTTTCTCGTTTGTTCGTTCTACGACAATGGTCAAATAGCTGGCAGGTTTCTTGGAAAATTGTCTACCTTGTCCTTGTCATTTGTTGGATGTGGGTTCTATTGCTTTGAAGGATGTTAATATTGTAGTAAGTTCTGACAAGGAAGCAATAATGTCAACAGACTTTCCTAAGTAATCGAAGTCAATAACTTGACCAATGGTCATCATAACACCACCACATTATTATTTTCAGATCAATTTTCCTCAATTTTTTTTGTTTAATTCATATCAGTAAATTTTGAAAAGCATACTCTTTGAAAATATCGGTTGCGTCAAAATGAACAACCTTTTTCTTTCTTGCTCACCACAAGTGTCGCACCAAACTGATAGTATTGTGGTTAACGCACAAGAGATACCACCATTTCGTGTTCTCCGCATCGAGTTAATAAACTGCGCGATGAATCGACGGAACGTGACTCACATTAATTAAAAATTCGAAAAGTGGGACAGCAGAGTGAAGCTTTCGTTTTTTCTCTTTTTCAGATATTTTCGGTTAATGTAGAGGTGAAAGGAAATAACATTTTCCAATTTGTGTGTTTTTACAACTTCAAGGAATATATAACATGAGGAAAATAATTGTCTTAAACATTTTACACCATAAAAAAACAGGCGCTGATGATTATGCTACAGGCATGGCCAACATGACAAAGAACTTTAATATATTTTTAATCTGATTGCTGTTCACCCATAATGATCTGTTGACAAAATAGTCATTTAAAACGAAAGCGAAAAATTTGCGGTTTATCGAGTTGTAGAAATAGTGACTATGAGTGACCATTCCTTATTTTTTTATAGATCAAAAAAATAACTATAAAATTGTCTAAGAGGCATTGATTATTGGACCACTTTTGCTGAGATACAGCGGCTTTAAGAAAAAGACATAGGAAAATTGAAGTTTTAAGTCAGGGGTGACCAAAGTTTGGCCCACGGACCCATTTTGAATGCTCATGTAAAATGGCCCTTTAAACCACCGGAAAAGTTATTTAATAATTCTTAAAATTAAGATTTAGTGAACATTTTTAGTTTAAATTTATGTGCAACTTATGATTTAGCCATACTGAATATACGAAACAGATATTTTGCTGAAAAATCCAGCTTATTGACACAATTTTAGACGTGTAAATGTGATTGAAAACAGTAAATTTCGTCGAAAACATCATCAATTTTTTTTGGAAATGAGTTATGAAATGTTTTACTTTACTTAATGAGACAACAAAAAAAAGGTGTTTCATATTAATTGATGAGACTTGACACTTTTAGAGGCTGGGTCCCAAACTGTTTTTTGCACTTATAAACCGCCCACCTCGGGATTCGAACTTATGACATTTTGGTTACGAATTGAGTACGAAACATCTGATTCAGGCTGATCAAAATTTATTAAAGTACTATTGAAATTGGAGGAATAATTCTGGAGTTTTTTTTTTTTTTTCAAAAGGTCCATAAACCAAATTTTCAGTTTTTGCTTTTTGGGTGTTTTTGAAACCGCCTTGAGTCAGGGATATTAAAAAACACTCAAAAAGCAAAAACTAAAAATTTGGTTTATTGGACCATAAAAAAACCTTCAGAATTGTTGAAAAATCTCTTTACAACGAATTAACGATTTATAATTCAAGTAGTTATTTATTGAAAAATAAAATTGCTTTTTTTTCAAGTATGAATCACTTCTTTCTAAATATTTTTAACTTAAAAAATGTGTGAAAATGCGAGTTTAAGACTATTTCTTATTTTTATTTAATTTTTTCAACAACGATTGTAGTTGAAGTATCATAAAATTACTAATCTTCCACCATTCTAAACCAGACCGTCGAATTTTTTTTACAAAGTTATTGTTCAATCTGTTCTGTTGGTTAAGGTCTTTTTTCTTTTTTTTATTGAACCAATTTATTTTTTTTGTGCTCTAATAAAAAAAATGTTAAAAAAAACATAAAATTTCAAAAAACAAAATAAGCTAATAGTACCGATTCTTTGGCTCCTTTTCAAAAACTTCCCAAGTTTTTTTCAGCGTTTTGGCTGACACAGTTTTGTCAAATTTATTTTTTAAAACCTTTGCTCTTCTACACATTATCACAAATTGAAAAACGAATCTTTTGCTCCTTGAACTGAAAGATTTGGTTGAGATTTGAGTTTTTGCCAGCCATTTCTTTTCGTGACGGGACAACGAAATGAGCAGATTTATGAAAAAACTCCTCTCCCATTCAATGACTTACAGACCTTATTTGGTCAATATTTTTGACATTTCAGATAAGAAAACGCATTTAAAGCACATTGCAATTATTAGATCATAATTATAATGAAATTTTTCATTTAAAAAATCACATTGAAAATTGAAAAAAGTGACATTTCGGTGTAGCTTTGCTAAGAATCGGTCATAGATGTATTTCAGAGTTCGTTTATTTAAAAAAAATAAACTGTTTTTAACATTTGGCCCGCAGCTTAAGTGAACTTCAAATTTGGCCCGCCACTTAAAAACTTTGAGCACCCCTGCTCTATTTTTTAATGCCGATGTCTCAGTATCTAATGCACAGTGGTCCAGATCGCAAAATTAAGTGGGATTTGATTTTCAAAATCAAACTTTTCAGGAATAGTTTTGGGATTTTGTTGTCTTCTAGAAAGTTGTTGGGCTTGTCATTTCTAGAAGCTTTTTCGAAGACTCCAAAATTTTATCACACAATCTACGCCTTCTACGACCAAATTTAGCGAAAACATCCGAGCAAACCTTCGAAAATATGTTTTTTGTACTTAGCAATCCAGGGTTAAATTGTAAAGAAAAGTGGTGTAGGAAGCAGTTATTGAATTGAAAAACAAGCATTTTTATTTTTTGACAAGTCAATTTGGACCTAAGGGTCCATTTTAAGGTAAAAAAGATGCAAATGTAAAACTCAAATATCTCAAAAAAGCGCAGGCCAAATTTCAAGCGCCAGGTTGCAGTCGAAAAGAGAGATTTAGCGCTATGAACGCTGAAAAAATCCAAGGGATGATTTTTTTTAACTCGACATAGCTTCATTTGAAAATATCTAATTTTCAAGGGAAAAGTGTATGAGACCACCCTAACGAAATTCGAAAATTATCCAACTATATGTTTTTCCATGTATTTTTTGTAAATTCCATGTAATTCTGCATCTGCCTTCAGAATTGAGTCGAAATGTCAAAAAATCGTTTTTTGGTCATATTTTAGGATTCTATGTATAATTATCATAATCTGCGCTTTTTACAGATATTGAAGTTTCAAATTTTCATCATTTTTACTTTAAAATGGCTGTAACTATTGACCCTTACGTCTAAATTGACTTGTCAGAAAATAAAAATGACATCACCATTCTTTACAACTTAACCCCGAATTGCTAAGTTCAAAAAAACTGATTTTTGAAGGTTTGCTCAGATGATTTCTCTAAAGTCGGTCGTAGATGGCGTAGATTGCGTGATACAATTTTAACGTCTTCGACAAACTTGGTTGGATTTGCAACCCAAACCACTTTCTAGAAGACAAAAAAAAAACCCAAAAAAATCCTGAAAATTTTGATTTTCAAAATAACCTTAATCGTGAATCATCATAATTTTGAACCAAACCAAAAGTTGCCCTTTTCTATTTGCGACAACTCTTCTGAAGATACCAAAGCTCCAAAACTTCACCATTTTTCGAAAAATCTATTTTCCCCTTAATTTTTTTTAGTCTTTTCAAGCCGTCAGTTTCTTCCTATCTAACTATTTTAATGTAAAAAAAATACGAGAAATCGATTGGTGGTACTCTCATTAGCAGATGTGACCCATTTTACCAAATGACTGGATGTGATCCAATTTACCCCATCTAGCCCTTTTAGGGTGTTTTTCTTGAATATCTTCAACTGCCGTATAGTTTGCCACACTTCTAAAGTAGCTTATTTTTTTGTAAAAAAAACACGAGAAATTGATTGGTGACATTTCCATTGGTGAAAAATGGAGGCAAGGGCCCATTTTGCCCCAGTTATCCATTTTTTTGATTTGTTTTTCTTAAATGTCTTGAACGTGCGATGCATTATAAAATAAGATCCATTTTAACTGTATAAGAAATCACGACACGTTCATTATATTGACTAAAACACGTTAATTGGTTCAAAATAGGCCTTGTTCGCCATGGTAGAGTGTTCCCAATCAATTATACGTGATTTTCTTTAGTAAACGACGGCAACTCAACATATTATAGAAAACTCATATAGAGGGGGTAAATGGGGTGAAATGGCTGTCCCTTGCTGTAATTTTCCACCAATAAAGATGTAACCAATCGATCCCTCGTGATTTTCTTCATAAATAACATACTTTTAGTATGTTATTGTAGGAAACTGTAGGAAACTACAGAAATTCAAGATATTAAAGAAAACCAAATAAAAAGAAGTTATTGGAGCAAAATGGGCTCTTGCCGTCATTGGCTTTCATTGGGAGTGTCACCAATCGATTTATTGTGATTTTTTACATAAAATATGATATTTTAGAAGTGCGGTAAACTACGGCAGTTGAAGATATTCCAGAAAACACTCTAAAAAAGGCTCCATGGGGTAAAATGGATCACATCCCCGCTAATAAGAGTAGCATCAATTGATTCCTCCTAAATTATTAAAGTAAAAATTATTCTTTTGATAGGCAGAAACAGAAGGCATAAAAACATCCTATTTTTCACCCGTTTTTGCCCACTGTGCACTGTGTAATGGTCCGATCTTCAATTTTGAAAAATGAAGCAATCGTGAAATTTTCCGAACTTTTCGAAAACATGTTTTTTCATTTTTTTTATCAAGACTTACGTTTCAAAAGGCCGTAATATTAAATATTTTTTGTTTACCCTCTTAAACCCAACCCCGCCTTTAGACGGGCTTCAATTAAAGAAATCGCCAAAAATCAATTTTTCAACCAATTTATGATCTTTTTTTTGGAAATTTATGAGTTAGAAGTTTTACTTGTTTTATGTGACTTTACCAATGTTTTTAAAAATGTATTTTTTTCAAGGGTCAACTTTGGCTGTGTTTTATTACTAAATAAACGCACAAATTAAAAATTACTAACATTTTCTATATTTTAACTAAAAAGAAGTATGCAATAATTTTTCTAGTGTCCTAGACCAGCGATTCTCAACCTTCTTCTAGGCTGGTACCCCCTACCGTGTAAATCAAGTAGGCCCGGTACCCCCGTTGAGAATCGCTGTCCTAGACTATGCCTGTACGCATTTATCTACGATTTAAATGATAATGGTGCCATTTCAAAGCAGAAAATGTGAAAAACAAGCAAAAAAGTTGAGTAATTGCCTACAAAAACATGAGAAAATTTGATAGGCAAAATGTAATGATAGGAGGTGGTAGAATAGGCCAAATACTACCAAAAACAAACATAAACTAAACAAGATAAATGCATATTAAAATACTGAAAAAGGAACAAGAAAAACATAAAACAAGAGAAGTAATGTTTTTCGTTGAACAAAACTTGCTCAAAATGACCTCCTGAACACGGGAAAAATAAAAAAATCGAAAAAAAATTGAGCAGTTGAGGGTTATCGCACGTGAATTTTGGGCCAAATTGAGTTAAGAACGCCATTTTGTGCAGCTCTCAATGCCTCACCTTTCGACCTTCACAGATCCTCAAAATTCGATTTCGAACCTGGAATATTCAATAAAAACCTGAAAAACTCCGTGCATTTTTGTCACTCTTCATATGAAAGAAGTTGCAAGTGCGACAATTGGCCAAAGGGATTTCAGGCCAAAACGCGTTTGACACAAGTACGAGCTCGACTACCGTAAACATTTGTAATTATAACTTGGGACTTCGGCAACCAAATTCAACCAAACTTCGGGCCAATGCACGGAATGGTCAGCCATTCGTGCTACAAGTAAGCACGACAGCGTCTTTGTTGTACTAAATTATTTCGCTGCTCTGAATGACAGATTGACTGTTCAACAATTTCGTTTGGTAACTCGAAACCCTTTTTTTGTCTTTATTATAAAAAGTGTATTTGGTCACAAGATACCAAAGATTTTTGTTCCAGATATTCTCAGGAGTTTTTTCAAATGACCTAAAAAAAGTAAATTTTCATTCTTTGCTGTAACAAACATTCAATTGTTCCCTTCTGCGTTATATTCCTGAAGGTGCAATTCTTTTTCCGGGGTGCTGGTGGTGGATGGTGGTTGAATGGAGAATTTTACTATATTTATCGACATGTGTTTACGTATAATGCAAATTTATGCTGCACATAAATATAAATTCAGGCTCGTTTACAGCGTTGCTCAGGGGCAACAAACAGGCTTCAGAGGAAGAGGCGGAAGGATTCTTGGAGCGCCGTATTTTAGTACCTTACTCCCTAGCAAACTGACTTGGGGGAGTTGTTTACCCAATTGTGACGATTAGGTTGCGGGTGGGGGGCAATCTACTCTTGCCACCCCCAGGTTCAACAGGGGTGGATGCTGCGGGTGTGGGGTTTGTGGTTTATTAGGCAAGCTCCTCAACAAGCAGTACCAACCCAGACCATAAGTGAAGAGCACTGACTGGCCACACGCAGCAGATTATTTGTGTTTTCGGAAGGATTTTGTTGCTCAAGTTGCTGCTTCTCCCAAGAATGATGCTCGTAAAATGCAAGATTTAATTACGGCTAGAAGGTGTATGATGAAGCAGGGAAAGCTTATGGTTGATGATTCCAGGAATATAAGAAATTTTGTTATATTTCAGCAAACCTCATCGAGTCATGAAAAGTACCAAAACGAAATCAAATGCCTTAATCAGAATCAAATGGATTCGGAAATATAATCTCGTAAACTACCGACTGCTAGACCTTTCTCGAAAATCCGGCTTTCGAGTGTGACAAGTCTTTCAACGGCTTTTCCCTTAACATTATGTTTCCGGATTAGATCCTTTGCTTGTACAAGAAATCAAACCCCCACCCCAGAATAAAAAAATAAATAGTCAACCTTCACAGCTTTGCTTTCCCGCTCACCTCCAAAGTCTCTCGCCAAACACATAACCCTCAAACGTTACACACGACGACCTCGGCCCAGCCAAGTTGCGTGAAGCTTCTGACCCAAAAAAAAACTCTCCTTCCCACCCGGAAATCCTTCCAATCTCGCAAGCCCAAAGCAAGCAAACTACATGACAAAATGTCCAGGGCGAACAATAAATTCAGCGACATGAAACCTTTTTTTTTGAGAATTTGCTTTCTCTTGACTCTGGTGCAGAATTGATTTTGACTCAAAATATGAATATTTCTCTAAACATTGAAGAACATTTTTTTTTTGCTATTTTCAATTTTTGCTCGGTTTTATGTTCCGAATTGATAGCGTATCACAGATTAGTTTCATTTTGTGTTCAATATTTTTTTTTATAATTTCATTGTTTTGCTCAAAATTGTAATTTTAATTTAATTGCTTTAATTTTAATTTAATACTAAATAAATTAAATATTTTCTATCTCAAAACATATATTTTATTAAAATAAAAAAGGGTTTCACATTATTTCATTAAGTTTCACCCTCTTCAGCCAAATTTTCTCGATTTTTCCCTTATTTAGCCTGTTTACGTTTATTTAATTAATTTAAAGCCTTTTTGATGCATTTATCGGTTTTTCCTTTTTCAGTCAATCTCGGAACTTTTATTTTTTGCGTGAACATTGAAAAGATCACATAAATAAAAAAAGTTTGCTGACTCCACAATGAAAAAAACTTTTCTTTTACAAAGATGAAAATTTGATTTTAATTTAAAGCTTTTAAAGAAATATAAAAGATATATTTTAATCAGAAATAAAAACTGTTATGGTGAGGTAATAATCCAACCTAACCTAACCTAACCTAACCTAACCTAACCTAACCTAACCTAACCTAACCTAACCTAACCTAACCTAACCTAACCTAACCTAACCTAACCTAACCTAACCTAACCTAACCTAACCTAACCTAACCTAACCTAACCTAACCTAACCTAACCTAACCTAACCTAACCTAACCTAACCTAACCTAACCTAACCTAACCTAACCTAACCTAACCTAACCTAACCTAACCTAACCTAACCTAACCTAACCTAACCTAACCTAACCTAACCTAACCTAACCTAACCTAACCTAACCTAACCTAACCTAACCTAACCTAACCTAACCTAACCTAACCTAACCTAACCTAACCTAACCTAACCTAACCTAACCTAACCTAACCTAACCTAACCTAACCTAACCTAACCTAACCTAACCTAACCTAACCTAACCTAACCTAACCTAACCTAACCTAACCTAACCTAACCTAACCTAACCTAACCTAACCTAACCTAACCTAACCTAACCTAACCTAACCTAACCTAACCTAACCTAACCTAACCTAACCTAACCTAACCTAACCTAACCTAACCTAACCTAACCTAACCTAACCTAACCTAACCTAACCTAACCTAACCTAACCTAACCTAACCTAACCTAACCTAACCTAACCTAACCTAACCTAACCTAACCTAACCTAACCTAACCTAACCTAACCTAACCTAACCTAACATAACCTAACCTAACCTAACCTAACCTAACCTAACCTAACCTAACCTAACCTAACCTAACCTAACCTAACCTAACCTAACCTAACCTAACCTAACCTAACCTAACCTAACCTAACCTAACCTAACCTAACCTAACCTAACCTAACCTAACCTAACCTAACCTAATCAACCTAACCTAACCTAACCTAACCTAACCTAACCTAACCTAACCTAACCTAACCAAGAGTTTTTTTAAAGGTTCTATAAACTATTATTCAAAATAAAAACTCTAGAAATGTGGACTGGTATCGATTTAGCAAATTAATTAGCCCATTTTTAAATGTTGTTACCATTTGGTATCTCAAACGTTCCAACTCAACCAAAAAATAGGCAAATTTGTACCAAAAACCGTTCATAACGATCTAGCACGGAGAAAGCAAAACCGCTCCCGCAGAAGATTTCGGAGGTGTTCGCGGAATGGCGGGTTCTGTCCGGGAGGTCAAAAGTGGCACAGGGATCCTGGGTCCCGCTGAAATTAGTATGGCCATAAATTATGCATAAATGATTTACTTAGCCGCTCTCACTCCCTCGGGGAGGAGGATGGCGTGAGACCAGCCTGCCAAGCCCACGAGTCCACGTACTGGCGGTGGGATAACCTAGACTGGTGAAGGGTGTGAAGGGGTTTTTTGGCGGGCAAAGAGGGTTTAGGCGAAAAAAAGAAGCAAAAAGCAATACCATAACCGAGGAGCAACATATATTATTAAGCCGCTTTTTGGCAAAACCGCACCAAAATTATGCAAATTGGTTTAGTGTTGTATTTTCCGCCTGTTTCTCGGTCGTTTTTCGTTTTTGCTGGCTGGGATTCGATTTTTTTTTTCGCTGGCAGTGATGTGGAAAACTCGTCTTGTATCAAAAAACTTTTAAAAAATAAAAATTTTCAAAGTTGGAAAAGTAAACGAATTTCGTTCAAAATATAATTCATATTTTATTTGAAGTTAAGAAATAAATGAATTTCGAAAATAATTCCCCAACTCTTGTTTCCGGCTAGCAGCGGTTCATCGGTGCCAAAAAAAGGGGTTCGGAACCCAAGCGCCTGCCGCCAGCAGCGGTGGGTGGCGCGGCCCGGCGGGGTATTGGAATATTCCGAGAAGATTTTGATCTAGGAAAATTACATGCCTCGGGTCGCGGCATCCCACTTTTTTATGTGCACCTTCCGTTTTGCTCAGGTGCACTAAACTATATCGAGGTGTGAAGTCTTCTGGCAGCAGATATGGAAAGATGAACAAAATGAAAAAAAAAATCAAAATATTTTTTTGTAATTTTTGTAATTTTTGTCATTTTGTCATTTTTGTCATTTTTGTCATTTTTGTCATTTTTGTCATTTTTGTCATTTTTGTCATTTTTGTCATTTTTGTCATTTTTGTCATTTTTGTCATTTTTGTCATTTTTGTCATTTTTGTCATTTTTGTCATTTTTGTCATTTTTGTCATTTTTGTCATTTTTGTCATTTTTGTCATTTTTGTAATTTTTGTAATTTTTGTAATTTTTGTAATTTTTGTAATTTTTGTAATTTTTGTAATTTTTGTATTTTTTGTAATTTTTGTAATTTTTGTAATTTTTGTCATTTTTGTCAATTTTGACAATTTTGACAATGTTGACAATGTTGACAATTTTGTCATTTTTGTCATTTTTGTCATTTTTGTCATTTTTGTCATTTTTGTCATTTTTGTCATTTTTGTCATTTTTGTCATTTTTGTCATTTTTGTAATTTTTGTCATTTTTGTCATTTTTGTCATTTTTGTCATTTTTGTCATTTTTGTCATTTTTGTCATTTTTGTCATTTTTGTCATTTTTGTCATTTTTGTCATTTTTGTCATTTTTGTCATTTTTGTCATTTTTGTCATTTTTGTCATTTTTGTCATTTTTGTCATTTTTGTCATTTTTGTCATTTTTGTCATTTTTGTCATTTTTGTCATTTTTGTCATTTTTGTCATTTTTGTCATTTTTGTCATTTTTGTCATTTTTGTCATTTTTGTCATTTTTGTCATTTTTGTCATTTTTGTCATTTTTGTCATTTTTGTCATTTTTGTCATTTTTGTCATTTTTGTCATTTTTGTCATTTTTGTCATTTTTGTCATTTTTGTCATTTTTGTCATTTTTGTCATTTTTGTCATTTTTGTCATTTTGTCATTTTTGTCATTTTTGTCATTTTTGTCATTTTTGTCATTTTTGTCATTTTTGTCATTTTTGTCATTTTTGTCATTTTTGTCATTTTTGTCATTTTTGTCATTTTTGTCATTTTTGTCATTTTTGTCATTTTTGTCATTTTTGTCATTTTTGTCATTTTTGTCATTTTTGTCATTTTTGTCATTTTTGTCATTTTTGTCATTTTTGTCATTTTTGTCATTTTTGTCATTTTTGTCATTTTTGTCATTTTTGTCATTTTTGTCATTTTTGTCATTTTTGTCATTTTTGTCATTTTTGTCATTTTTGTCATTTTTGTCATTTTTGTCATTTTTGTCATTTTTGTCATTTTTGTCATTTTTGTCATTTTTGTCATTTTTGTCATTTTTGTCATTTTTGTCATTTTTGTCATTTTTGTCATTTTTGTCATTTTTGTCATTTTTGTCATTTTTGTCATTTTTGTCATTTTTGTCATTTTTGTCATTTTTGTCATTTTTGTCATTTTTATCATTTTTGTCATTTTTGTCATTTTTGTCATTTTTGTCATTTTTGTCATTTTTGTCATTTTTGTCATTTTTGTCATTTTTGTCATTTTTGTCATTTTTGTCATTTTTGTCATTTTTGTCATTTTTGTCATTTTTGTCATTTTTGTCATTTTTGTCATTTTTGTCATTTTTGTCAATTATGACAATTTTGACAATGTTGACAATGTTGACAATTTTGTCATTTTTGTCATTTTTGTCATTTATGTCATTTTTGTCATTTTTGTCATTTTTGTCATTTTTGTCATTTTTGTCATTTTTGTCATTTTTGTCATTTTTGTCATTTTTGTCATTTTTGTCATTTTTGTCATTTTTGTCATTTTTGTCATTTTTGTCATTTTTGTCATTTTTGTCATTTTTGTCATTTTTGTCATTTTTGTCATTTTTGTCATTTTTGTCATTTTTGTCATTTTTGTCATTTTTGTCATTTTTGTCATTTTTGTCATTTTTGTCATTTTTGTCATTTTTGTCATTTTTGTCATTTTTGTCATTTTTGTCATTTTTGTCATTTTTGTCATTTTTGTCATTTTTGTCATTTTTGTCATTTTTGTCATTTTTGTCATTTTTGTCATTTTTGTCATTTTTGTCATTTTTGAAATTTTTGTCATTTTTGTCATTTTTGTCATTTTTGTCATTTTTGTCATTTTTGTCATTTTTTGTCATTTTTGTCATTTTTGTCATTTTTGTCATTTTTGTCATTTTTGTCATTTTTGTCATTTTTGTCATTTTTGTCATTTTTGTCATTTTTGACATTTTTGACAATTTTGACAATTTTGACAATTTTGACAATTTTGACAATTTTGACAATTTTGACAATTTTGACAATTTTGACAATTTTGACAATTTTGACAATTTTGACAATTTTGACAATTTTGACAATTTTGACAATTTTGACAATTTTGACAATTTTGACAATTTTGACAATTTTGACAATTTTGACAATTTTGACAATTTTGACAATTTTGATAATTTTGACAATTTTGACAATTTTGACAATTTTGACAATTTTGACAATTTTGACAATTTTGACAATTTTGACAATTTTGACAATTTTGACAATTTTGACAATTTTGACAATTTTGACAATTTTGACAATTTTGACAATTTTGACAATTTTGACAATTTTGACAATTTTGACAATTTTGACAATTTTGACAATTTTGACAATTTTGACAATTTTGACAATTTTGACAATTTTGACAATTTTGACAATTTTGACAATTTTGACAATTTTGACAATTTTGACAATTTTGACAATTTTGACAATTTTGACAATTTTGACAATTTTGACAATTTTGACAATTTTGACAATTTTGACAATTTTGACAATTTTGACAATTTTGACAATTTTGACAATTTTGACAATTTTGACAATTTTGACAATTTTGACAATTTTGACAATTTTGACAATTTTGACAATTTTGACAATTTTGACAATTTTGACAATTTTGACAATTTTGACAATTTTGACAATTTTGACAATTTTGACAATTTTGACAATTTTGACAATTTTGACAATTTTGACAATTTTGACAATTTTGACAATTTTGACAATTTTGACAATTTTGACAATTTTGACAATTTTGACAATTTTTACAATTTTGACAATTTTGACAATTTTGACAATTTTGACAATTTTGACAATTTTGACAATTTTGACAATTTTGACAGTTTTGACAATTTTGACAATTTTGACAATTTTGACAATTTTGACAATTTTGACAATTTTGACAATTTTGACAATTTTGACAATTTTGACAATTTTGACAATTTTGACAATTTTGACAATTTTGACAATTTTGACAATTTTGACAATTTTGACAATTTTGACAATTTTGACAATTTTGACAATTTTGACAATTTTGACAATTTTGACAATTTTGACAATTTTGACAATTTTGACAATTCTGACAATTTTGACAATTTTGACAATTTTGACAATTTTGACAATTTTGACAATTTTGACAATTTTGACAATTTTGACAATTTTGACAATTTTGACAATTTTGACAATTTTGACAATTTTGACAATTTTGACAATTTTGACAATTTTGACAATTTTGACAATTTTGACAATTTTGACAATTTTGACAATTTTGACAATTTTGACAATTTTGACAGTTTTGACAATTTTGACAATTTTGACAATTTTGACAATTTTGACAATTTTGACAATTTTGACAATTTTGACAATTTTGACAATTTTGACAATTTTGACAATTTTGACAATTTTGACAATTTTGACAATTTTGACAATTTTGACAATTTTGACAATTTTGACAATTTTGACAATTTTGACAATTTTGACAATTTTGACAATTTTGACAATTTTGACAATTTTGACAATTTTGACAATTTTGACAATTTTGACAATTTTGACAATTTTGACAATTTTGACAATTTTGACAATTTTGACAATTTTGACAATTTTGACAATTTTGACAATTTTGACAATTTTGACAATTTTGACAATTTTGACAATTTTGACAATTTTGACAATTTTGACAATTTTGACAATTTTGACAATTTTGACAATTTTGACAATTTTGACAATTTTGACAATTTTGACAATTTTGACAATTTTGACAATTTTGACAATTTTGACAATTTTGACAATTTTGACAATTTTGACAATTTTGACAATTTTGACAATTTTGACAATTTTGACAATTTTGACAATTTTGACAATTTTGTCAATTTTGACAATTTTGACAATTTTGACAATTTTGACAATTTTGACAATTTTGACAATTTTGACAATTTTGACAATTTTGACAATTTTGACAATTTTGACAATTTTGACAATTTTGACAATTTTGACAATTTTGACAATTTTGACAATTTTGACAATTTTGACAATTTTGACAATTTGGACAATTTTGACAATTTTGACAATTTTGACAATTTTGACAATTTTGACAATTTTGACAATTTTGACAATTTTGACAATTTTGACAATTTTGACAATTTTGACAATTTTGACAATTTTGACAATTTTGACAATTTTGACAATTTTGACAATTTTGACAATTTTGACAATTTTGACAATTTTGACAATTTTGACAATTTTGACAATTTTGACAATTTTGTCAATTTTGTCAATTTTGACAATTTTGACAATTTTGACAATTTTGACAATTTTGACAATTTTGACAATTTTGACAATTTTGACAATTTTGACAATTTTGACAATTTTGACAATTTTGACAATTTTGACAATTTTGACAATTTTGACAATTTTGACAATTTTGACAATTTTGACAATTTTGACAATTTTGACAATTTTGACAATTTTGACAATTTTGACAATTTTGACAATTTTGACAATTTTGACAATTTTGACAATTTTGACAATTTTGACAATTTTGACAATTTTGACAATTTTGACAATTTTGACAATTTTGACAATTTTGACAATTTTGACAATTTTGACAATTTTGACAATTTTGACAATTTTGACAATTTTGACAATTTTGTCAATTTTGACAATTTTGACAATTTTGACAATTTTGACAATTTTGACAATTTTGACAATTTTGACAATTTTGACAATTTTGACAATTTTGACAATTTTGACAATTTTGACAATTTTGACAATTTTGACAATTTTGACAATTTTGACAATTTTGACAATTTTGACAATTTTGACAATTTTGACAATTTTGACAATTTTGACAATTTTGACAATTTTGACAATTTTGACAATTTTGACAATTTTGACAATTTTGACAATTTTGACAATTTTGACAATTTTGACAATTTTGACAATTTTGACAATTTTGACAATTTTGACAATTTTGACAATTTTGACAATTTTGACAATTTTTACAATTTTGACAATTTTGACAATTTTGACAATTTTTACAATTTTGACAATTTTGACAATTTTGACAATTTTGACAATTTTGACAATTTTGACAATTTTGACAATTTTGACAATTTTGACAATTTTGACATTTTTGACAATTTTGACAATTTTGACAATTTTGACAATTTTGACAATTTTGACAATTTTGACAATTTTGACAATTTTGACAATTTTGACAATTTTGACAATTTTGAAAATTTTGACAATTTTGACAATTTTGACAATTTTGACAATTTTGACAATTTTGACAATTTTGACAATTTTGACAATTTTGACAATTTTGACATTTTTGACAATTTTGACATTTTTGACAATTTTGACAATTTTGACAATTTTGACAATTTTGACAATTTTGACAATTTGACAATTTTGACAAGTTTGACAATTTTGACAATTTTGTCAATTTTGACAATTTTGACAATTTTGACAATTTTGACAATTTTGACAATTTTGACTATTTTGACTATTTTGACTATTTTGACTATTTTGACTATTTTGTCATTTGCTCAGATGTGCCCATTAATCGAACAGTTTAATATTGCAAAACTCTGGTGCATAACTTTTCGCCTATTTTACGACAAACCAAAGCCAAGCTTCCTTTGCTCGGACTTCCGCTTCGCTCTGAGGGGGCAAAATCGCATTTTCCTGCCGGATAAATATTTCCGGGAGGCTCCGGCTCCGCCGAGTGTGAGCTGTAAAATCGATGAATGGCCCTATCAACTTTTATGACCCTAAATAAATTCCCTCTCCGCGCCAAACCCCCCATCACTTTGTGATAATCCTCTGCTGGACCATTTTCAGGATCCGGCTTTAGAGGAGCTGAGGAAAAAATCATTCCCAAGTGGGACGCCTCCCGGGAAAATGTTTTGGGTTGTGTCCAGAGAGATGAAACCCTGCCCGTAGCCAGTCTGGCAGACTGCATATTGAATTTCGAAACGGACACAAGAGAGAGAGAGAGTGAGGTTTCCCCCGCTGATACACTTGGTAATGGGTCTCGAAAGCCATTTTCCACACTTCCAGGTTCTTTGGCCCCACCGCCGCCCTGGTTGTAACAAATCTTGGTGCGAGGAGTTGTTGGGAGGAGGCAGTAAAATTAAGCAGCAGTAAATTGACCCCTTTCATTTCCGGTGCTGCTTTTTTTTTTTGCTGGATTGAGCTTCGAAAAATCTAAACCCGGGAGTGAACCCCGATGACGGCTGACCGGACGGCATTCGAGATTGATTGCTGACTGGTTGTGAGGAGAGTTTGATTTTATGACGAGAGGTAGTATATTGCAAAAATGGTAAGTGAAGCAAAGTTTGCCGCAGCTTTATTTAACAGTCCTTAATTTTTTTAGAGAAAACCCAAAACCTGATATCGGCAGGTTCAGACACAGAGGTTTGATGTCAGACACAGAGGTTTGATGTTTTTAATTTATGTCACAATATTTGTCAAACAACCTTACCCGTGTAAGTGAGCTAAACTAGAGGGTACGTTTATGCGTTCTCATGTGTGTGTGTGTGTGTGCGTGCGTGTGTAGTGGCACTGTACATTTTTGGCTTCAAATGCCTGCGCCGGAAAGGTCTAATGGAAAATTGATTACACGGGCGAATCTCACTTCCTGTCAAACTGGGGATGGAGCGAGTGGCAATTTTTGCTGAAAAACGCAGTGGCCCAATATTGGCACGTGGTGGCAGATGGATGGCTGCTGGAAAGGTGAAAAAAAAACTGATGGAATTTGATTCTTTTTGAAATTTTTTGCATGAATATATTTTTGCGTGATAGGCTTTTCATTGGAAATTTCGAATAATTGCCAGCCGTGAATAAAATACCTGGCGTTAGAAGGTTTCTGGATATTGAAGTTCAAAAATGCATATAAAAATATCAATTTCAGTGTTTTAAACGCTCCACTTTAAAATCAAAAGCCAGTACAGTGCCACCAAACTGCTAAACTTGTTGAATCCCACAACTCTTCGGCATATCTTTCGTCAAGGCCATTAGAAACAGGGCTCCAGTGGCGCGGGTCGATTTGTGCGCCAGTAAACAAATTTGCGAGCCCCAACCAGAGTAAAATTTAATAAGCACTGGGGGCCATAAAAATTTTCCTCGGTGCGTTTCACATGTCTCTGCGTGTGCTCTTGCTCTTCCCCGCTCGTAAAATGCTTGATCTTATTAATCCGACCGTTTCTTTCTTGGATTTTCCCTCAAGCGAAAATTGACTCTTTTGCCTTCCACTCAACACTCCAAAAGAGAAAAGAGAAAAGAGGGGCATCCCTTTTTCCGGGGTAACTGTTTTTTCCTTTTTTTTTTATTGTGAAAAAGAATTTCACTCTGCACTTTGAAGAAGCAGAGCGGGAAATTATCCGGTCGTAAATCACGCGACAGCAACAGAAACAGAAACAAGTATAGGCTAGATATCACAGGGCTGCTAGTAAAAAGCACTTAGTGGGAAATAAAATAATTCGCCTCTGTACGGGTGGAATTTTGGAAATTTTAGCGTAAACGATATATTTTGGGCTGTGAAGTAACGAGTTTGATTGTAACGGATGTGCTTTCGCAGACAGTTTTTATTAAAAAGTCTTGAAGATTGAACACATTTGTTTCCAGACAGTTCTGGATATCCTCTTTTTCCCAAATGCGAAAGTAAATTCCACATTAATTCAAACAAGCATGGATTAACCTAGCTTTCCTCAGAAGTTTTCGCAGATTTACCCAACTAAAGACAACAACTCGTTATGTTGGTTTGCACTGATTGCAGCTGCATGTATGATTTAGATCTCCCCACCGTCCAAATCCAGCTCAAAATGATGAATATTCTATTCATGCTCAAATGTTTGGAGATTTTTTCCTCGCGAAACTGCAATTGGATTTCCATTTCTCGGCACAGTCCCTTTCGTTTGCACCCAAACAAGTGTGGGGCAAATCTTTTGAGGAGCGCCACCGGGGCATCGTGCAACGGATCCTTTTCAGCTATTTGCTGCAACCCATCACATACGACCACATCCTCTACTCTTGAACTGGAATGGAAAATCTGCCAGAGAGGTGCTTGCAAAGGGGAAATGCACAGATTACATTTTCCAGCGTGACTACACTAACAGAATTTTTTTTTATTTATCATTTTATATATTAATTTTGGAAAAAAAAATTCAAATCTGTGGCAGATTATAAATTCGACCCTATTTCCACCAACTTTGCAAGTTTTTAAATTACTAACAAATTTTAGTACATAAACTTTGGCAGAACTTTGCTTGCTCACTTTGATCTGATTTAGTTAAAACGTAAAACAGAACTGTTAAACCAAAAAAGTCCTACAATCGAGTGTTTGAAACTGTTAAAAAAATTGCTTCAAAAATTGAGTCTTGAACAAAGAACAGAAAGATTTCAAGCTTTAGGTATAAAAAAATCTTCACAAATTCATGGATATTTACCAATGTTTTGACAGAAGAGTTATTCTCTACGTTTTCGTAACAAAATTTTTCTTTGTATTTTTTAAATAAAACTTTATTCATCAATTCCCGGGTGCGTTAAATTTCGCCTAAAGTCGTTTCTCCAAATGGGACGTTTCACCGAATTAAAAAAAGACAATGTCCAAAACCGTATTGTGTAGAGCAGATTTGTAGTTAAAAAAATTAAAATACTTGAGTTTTTTATTTTAAACATGACTGGTTAAGTGGACTATTTAAAAGGGGTAATTCTCCGACAACTCACACAGCAGTTGCCCCGACCCCTCTTCGATTTGCGTGAAACTTTGTCCTATGGGGTAACTTTTGTCCCTGATCATGAATCCGAGGTCCGTTTTTTGATATCTCGTGACGGAGGGGCGGTACGACCCCTTCCATTTTTGAACATGCGAAAAAAGGTGTTTTTCAATCATTTGCAGCCTGAAACGGTGATGAGATAGAAATTTGGTGTCAAAGGGACTTTTATGTAAAATTAGACGCCCGATTTGATGGCGTACTCAGAATTCCGAAAAACGTATTTTTCATCGAAAAAAACACTAAAAAAGTTTTAAAAATTCTCCCATTTTCCGTTACTCGACTGTAAAAAATTTTGGAACATGTTATTTTATGGGAAATTTAATGTTCTTTTCGAATCTACATTGACCCAGAAGGGTCATTTTTTCATTTAGAACAAAATATTTCATTTTAAAATTTCGTGTTTTTTCTAACTTTGCAGGGTTATTTTTTAGAGTGTAACAATGTTCTACAAAGTCGTAGAGCAGACAATTACAAAAAATTTGATATATAGACATAAGGGGTTTGCTTATAAACATCACGAGTTATCACGATTTTACGAAAAAAAAGTTTTGAAAAAGTTGGTCGTCATCGATCATGGCCGTTCATAGTCACCAGCGACAGACACGGACGACGAAACGAAGAAAAACGCAAAAAGTAACTTTTTCAAAACTTTTTTTTCGTAAAATCGCGATAACTCGTGATGTTTATAAGCAAACTCCTTATGTCTATATATCAAAATTTTTGTGATTGGCTGTTCTACAACTTTGTAGAACATTGTTACACTCTAAAAAATAACCCTGCAAAGTTAGAAAAAAACACGAAATTTTAAAATGAAAATTTTTGTTCTAAATGAAAAAATGACCCTTCTGGGACAATGTAGATTCGAAAAGAACATTAAATTTCCCATAAAATGACATGTTCCAATTTTTTTTACAGTCAAGTAACGGAAAATGGGAGAATTTTTAAAACTTTTTTAGTGTTTTTTTCGATGAAAAATACGTTTTTTCGGAATTCTGAGTACGCCATCAAATCGGGCGTCTAATTTTACATAAAAGTCCCTTTGACACCAAATTTCTATCTCATCACCGTTTCAGGCTGCAAATGATTGAAAAACACCTCTTTTTTCGCATGTTCAAAAATGGAAGGGGTCGTACCGCCCCTCCGTCACGAGATATCAAAAAACGGACCTCGGATTCATGATCAGGGACAAAAGTTACCCCATAGGACAAAGTTTCACGCAAATCGAAGAGGGGTCGGGGCAACTTTTCCCGATTTCGTGTGAGTTGGTAGAGAATTACCCAAAGGTGATTTTATGAATATCTAACAGCTTTTGCTTTTAAACATGACCTATTCTTTGAAGTATTTTAATGATGATTTTATGAATTTCTGTGAGATTTTTATCATTATTTTCAACATAATTAGTTCTCAAGCCAGTTCTTGGAAAATTAATTTATTTATAAAAAAAAATATTTCTGTAATTTATGCACTCATTTTAACATGACCAGTTCTTTGGACCATTTAAAAGATAAATTTATTAGTCTAGTTTATGCGTTATTTCACAAATAAACAGTTCTTTGAAAATTATTGACTGTTGATTTTTTAATTGTTTTTTACCATAGCCACTTCAAAAACAGAAACAAAATAAATTCATTGAAAAAAAATATGTTTTTATTTGCATTCTTTTAAACTTACATTGAAAACAAATTAGTTTTTCTAAACTTATTTAATTAATTTTGCATTCATTCAAAAAAAGCAGGTTTTCCGAAAACAAATTGATTTTTCAAAAAATATTTATGTGAGTTTTTGCATTTTTTTGAATGTTTGGCGTCATCCACAAAGTACGTACGCTCTTAGGGGGGAGGGTTGGTTACCGAAGGTGTGACAAGATGTGACGAAGGGGGGAGGGGGGGTTTGCGGGATTGTGACGTCACGCTAGGTTTTTTTTTATGATTGCCTAATATAAATTATTTGCTTACTATTATTTAGAAGTACCGTCATCAGGGGTGACATTGGGTCTGGAGGGTGAGATTGGGTCATACAAATTTCTGCACCCCCCAGACCCAATGTCACCCCTGATGACGGTATGACATCATAATTTATTATATAGTCTCATTTATTTTTAAGCTGGGACTTCAATGTTTTACAAATTCTTGCTTGATAAAAATAAATGCAGGATGTTCATAAGAAAACTGCTATAAATGGTTTAAACTTATTAAATACAAAGCTGTGAAAAACAGTTTTCAAGATATTTTAATGCTTGAATATACCAGATCTTCTAATTTTTAAAAAGATATTTTTTTTATATAGCAATGTTAATTCCAAAAAAAAAATGAATAGTTAGAATAATTTAGCTTTTTTTTCATTTTAAAATTGCCAAAAATACCAAAATTATGAGAGTTTGAAGATGTAAAAAAATATAAAAATCCCATCGAAAACAAGGGGGGGGGGTCTGCCAGAATGTTACGTACTTTTTGAGGGGGGGTTCAACCTTGTGTGACAAAGTGTGACATAGGGGGGAGGGGGGGTTAATTTTGGCCGATTTTTGCGTGACATACTTTATGGATGACGCCTTTTTGCAATTTTGACATGAGTCGTTCCTTTAAAAAAAACTAGCAGCTTAAAAAAACATTTATTTCTATTTTAGAGAAATATTCTATGCATCTTGCAGTTCCAAAAAAATCATTTAAAAAGGTTTGTTATCGGAAAATTAATTTTTAAATGAATTTGGAAAAAGGAATTTCCGATCAATCGCATTCATAAATTAAAGAATATATGATTTTTTTTCTGAGAGATTTTGTTTTGACTACAAATAAAAAGACATTAAGTCCAAATATTTTGAAAAAAAAAAAGATTCTGATGTTATATTCAGTCAAAAATATTTAAAAGCAATCACTATAAATTTTAAATAATAAAAAAAAACATTCTAGAAAATGTCCACTCAGTGAAACAACTTTTGGCAAAAAAGAAAGAAGTTTACATTCCCAATGTCAAAAGAAGCCATTTTACAAATATTATTTTTCCTTTTATTATTCTAAAATCAATAATAATCTAATAATAATTATAATGATTATTTCATTTTTCTGACCGATTTATTTGCATGTTTAAGGGAACTTGAAAAGACATCTTTTGTAAAATAAATAAGAATGGTGCAAAAATGTTTTACTGGAGATTTGCTTTTATTTTAAATAACTGAATTTTAGAATAAATTAAAAATAAGCGAAATAAAATTTCGAAAATCATTTTGAAGGATCAAATTTGTAATGAAAAATGTTTTTGAGGGGGTCGTTAATGTGGATGGTTTGATTTGCAAGGCATTTTAAAGTTTTTTTTTGAAATCAGTGTTTATCAATTCAAAAATATTTCATGACAGCATTCCGAAAAAACAATTTCGAAATGGTGTATCGTTATCAAAGCTCAAAAAAAAACTTTATATTAATTTATAAGGTCTTACGTAAATTTATCTGTAATATAGAAATTAAAAATTAAGAAAAACATACCGATTTGATAAAAAAATATCGAAAACTTATAAATAAAGTGTATTCTTGAATTTAAACAGTAAATAATCCAGTGTGGAAGTTGTTCTCAGCCAAAAATTTTAAGCAATTTTTCAAGCAATATTTTTTTCACCGGTTGATTTTATTAGGGGAAATTAAAACGGGAGGGGAGACAATTACTTCAATTGAATTTAAATTTTTCCTTATTTTGAGAACTCGTCAGCTGTGTGCTATCTTGTGACAACGACCATTTAGTACTATTCAAGAAAATCGATTTTTAAAGTTTGATGATAAATATTTTCAAAACTATGAATGGTAGAGCCAAACTTTTTGAAGCAATCGGTTCGTATACTATCGCTTAACAAATGCTCCAACTAATTTGGTTACACCAGTTAAAAGGTACAGTAAATAATGTAAACAAAAATCTGAAAAGCACGTGTCACAAGTGTGTTTCGAAAGTAAAATTGTACTACGTGTCACAAGTGTGCACAGAATTCCCATACAAACTAAAATAAGCTCAAATCAATGTTTTAACCGACTTAATCAGTATATTTTCTAAAACAAAAGATTGCATTGCCTTCAGAAAATGTGTATCAACATAAATTTGTGAAAAACAAGAAAATTTTTCCACATTTTCCAACAACATGTATGACGTGTCACAAGTGTGCACGATCATTTTGATGATAAAATGGTCTATGTCACTATGTCACAAGTGTGTATTGCGATATCCGGGAAACAGAAGCCAGTTTCCAAAATCGGGTTAAAGCATCTTGTAGTGTTTGTTAAGTATAGCAAAACGTCATCATTAACTCATTTTCGACCAAAATGGTCTATGTCACAAAATAGCACACAGCTGACGAACTGATGATTGCAAAGCGACTTCAAACCAATAAAATGCATTGATCAAACCGTTTTCTAAGCATCATTTTAAAGAATCAATGGATTGAAAATTACTTTCAAAATTATTGATTTTTTCACCCTCGTTTTTTTCGATCCTTGACCAAAGTCGAGGGACAAAAACTGTACATAAATGTATTGCAAATTGCTTTATACAGTATGTAAAAAAAGTATTTACACCCCTTGGGGACTATGCACATTTTGTGATGAAACATGTAAAAAATTTAAAGTTTGACAGGAACCTAGGACTACGTTTTGTTCAGAAACTCATGCCAAACATTTTGCTTCAAAAAGCTCATGAAAAGATGATTTCTATAAAAAGTTATATAACAAATACTATTACGAAAATAAAAAAGGTGCAAAAAAAGTTTGTAACCTTTCGAAAAATTTACATAAATAATGTTATTTGTTGACAAATCACCATAAATCCAGTCTCCCAACTCCAAATAGGCATCCTTGACTGATTAAAAAAATAATTTGGATTGAATATAAAGTTTACTAACTACTTAGTACAAAAGTTTATATAACTCTGGAAATTCTATATAAAACTTATCTTAACTTAATTTTGAAATCTTCTAATTCAACTAAATGTCAATATATTACCATAGAATTGCAAAATAAACATTCTGGAGTGGGTATAACACCGTTTTGGGGGTCTTTGTATCGCTAGAATAGATTTTTCGTTGGAATTTCGTAACAACCCGGAATTACGTCGTCGGAAAATCCGCCGGCATCCGAACCGGTCCACAATTCACAAGTCAACCTATGTGGAATCGGAAAGGGCATAAAATTTCCGATCTTTTGATACCCAAACATCTAGGTTTTCTTTAAAACCTACGTTTTTAAATACCTGGGCAAAAAGTAAGTTTGATCCACGAGAACAAAAATTTCGAAATTCCATACATTTTTGAAAGGTTGCTCAAACGAAACCATAACAACGTTTTTGCTTAGGTATTTAAAAACGTGGGTTTTATAGAAAACCTGGATGTATGGGTATCAAAAGATCGGAAATTTTATGCCCTTTCTGATGCCACATAGGTTGACTTGTGAATTGTGGACCGGTTCAGATGCCGGCGGATTTTCCGACGACGTAATTCCGGGTTGGTACGAAATTCCAACGAAAAATCTATTCTATCGATACAAATACCCCCAAAACGGTGTTATACTCACTCCAAAATGTTTATTTTGCAATTCTATGGTAATATATTGACATTTAGTTGAATTAGAAGATTTCAAAATTAAGTTAAGATAAGTTTTATATAGAATTTCCAGAGTTATATAAACTTTTATACTAAGTAGTTAGTAAACTTTATATTCAATCCAAATTATTTTTTTAATCAGTCAAAGATGCCTATTTGGAGTTGGGAGACTGGATTTATGGTGATTTGTCAACAAATAACATTATTTATGTAAATTATTCGAAAGGTGTACAAACTTTTTTTGCACCTTTTTATTTTCGTAATAGTATTTGTTATATAACTTTTTATAGAAATCATCTTTTCATGAGCTTTTTGTAGCAAAATGTCTGGCATGAGTTTCTGAACAAAACGTAGTACTAGGTTTCTGTCAACATTAAATTGTTTAGATGTTTCATCACAATATGTACATAGTGCCCTAGGGGTGTAAATACTTTTTTTACATACTGTACATTATGACAGTTCAATACATAAATGTATTGCAAATTGCTTTATTCATTATGACAGTTATTATTAACCAAAAGTTAGCTGAATTTCAATTATTTATTGTAAATATATATTACAAAAGTTTTTCCAGTTCTGTGGTTCCAAAATTCATAATTTGCTAAAAGTTTAAAAGTACTTTATTTCAAGATTCGAAATTGAAAATATTTTACTTTTGACATATTGAATATAAAAATGTGAAAACACATACAGAACTATTCGATTTTTTATTATTAAAAAAAACGTTATGACAATGTGTTCAGCAAAAATGTCTCATTTATTAAAAAATGGTTGAACCAAATCATTGCAAAACTATTTAAAGTCAAAGTAAAATGAGGGAAAGTAAAATATGCAATAAAAAGGTTTGCCTCTATTCTTAGACGTAAAATAATGTTTATATTCGATGCACCGTTTTTGAGTAATGTACACTAAAAATTGTTTAATTTGTTGAAAACATGACTTGTTTACCAAGCTTAGATAAATCCTATAAATAATTTGGTTTAACATATTGAAGATTCGATGGTTGTTGAGAAACAGCATTTTAAATTGCAAGGAATCAAAGACGATATTCAACTCATAATATTTTATTATTTATAAAAAAATATTTTTGAAATTTTCAAATCAGTCCTAACTTATAACATGTTCAAAGATATGTGTTATTTTTTTCCGATTTCAACCATTATTATTGCAGTCCTAACTTTCAACATTCTATCTGTGCACGTGTGCATTCATTACAGGTTCCTCAAGTTGGAACGGTCCACTTGAGTGGGAAATCGGAGTTCGTTCCCGATATTCAGACCGGTGATTTCCCAAGCCATCTCCCTTCCCTCGTGAACGTGTGTGTGTGTGAGCTGAGTGGTGGCGTTAATGGTAAGAGAGTAATTATTATTTCATTGCATTTAAACATCGCTTAGATGGTAGATTAATTTTCCAGACATGCACTCCTGGGGAAAAGTGTTCCGGAAAGCACAAATGATGGACGAAACGGGAAGTGCTCAAGGGTTGCGTTGCTCTCACGTGTGCGGTGGAGAATTCATCTGAAATTGAGGGAAAATAGGTTCTGCGTAGGACTGGTTTCTTTTTTTGCAGATTTCTATGGGAAATTTTTTGGTTTAATAAAGTTGGGGTGGGGAACTAATATTGCATATTTTTCCTAGTTACAAACTAATCCAATATCTAAAACTGGAATTTTTGAATTGTTTTTTTTTTTTTGCAGACGTAGCATTTTTCTAACAACTGCAGTCTAAAAAAAACAGAGTTGAGTTGGAGAATTTGAACGGTGTGCGTCACAGTCCTTGCGCAGGATTTTCGTTGCCGTTTCCGTCTTTGTTGTCCCCCCGATTGTGTGTGTATTTCGATCCGGGCGGTTTCGGGATGTTTGACAATTGAGTTGGAGAATTTGAACGGTGTGCGTTGCGGTCCTCGCGCAGGATTTTCGTTGCCGTTTCCGTCTTTGTTGTCCCCCCGATTGTGTGTGTATTTCGATCCGGGCGGTTTCGCGTTTTCGCATTTTAGTTGGTTTTATCTTTCCACAGCCGGCTGTCTAAGATTAAATCATTTATGCTAAACTCAACACCAAATAACCGGGAATAGTCTCATCCGCATACTCCGACTGTTTGCCTTGAGAATGCATAATACATCACACCATTAAACAAAATTTATTGATTATTGGGTCGCATCATCATCCTCTATGTTGAATCCTGGCCATTACCCTTACCCACTAACAAAATCCCAAGTAGAAGTAGTTTTCCGGCACACGCGGGGGTGTGGATATCGTATAGAACCCACCCTTGGTAGCAGCCTGTGCTAACTAACATTCCCGTCCCATTCCCTCGAGATCTACAAACTGACATGGCGGGCGCCGTTGGTGGCCAACGACTGTTTCCTATTCGCACCGGCTCTAGTTTTGATGATCGTGATGTTTTATCTTTTCAGCGCATTCATGCATGCTGTTGATAAGGGAAACATCATTTGATCGTTGAAGCGCGTGACCGGTTGTGCTGATGGGATATTATGGTCCTGTTCAGCAACGGAGAAGGACAACCATGGGTGGTCTCTCATGCTCATGCTCATGCTCAACTGCAGTCTAAAAAAAAACAATTTGAAAATTTGAAACAAATGCAACTTTGTTCCGCACACAAACTTCCGGAATGCCAATCAAATATTGCCTTCGTTTCGTTTGCAGTTATTTTGAAGCTCATAAAATGCTCCCCCCGGAGCAAAATTTGCCAAAGTGGAATGAATAAAATATTATCATAAAACCCAGTTTTATTCACGGATGAAGGGAGTGAGAGGCAAAGCCAATAACTAGCAGTAGTTGGAGTTGCTTTTTTTGCCTCCTATGCAGCTTCAAAGCGTATTAGGTACACCAAATTTGACTAGTTGGTTACGGTGCATCAATCAACCATCCAGTTGCTATCGGTAGAAAACTGCTGGCTGTTATATTGGTTTGAACTAAACAGTTGAACTGTAGGTTTTTTTTTCGTTTTATATGACGCCAAGGTAATTTTTCAGAGCGAAAAACTCAAATATTTTCAGGCTAGCATAACAAGATTTTTGTTGAAGTTTATGTTTTTTTGTATGTTTTTAAGAGCGGGTCCACGAGCAAAGCATACCCATCTCGCATTGACCTCACCAATCTGCCTGAAATTTTCAGGGGTTATTTGTACATATAAAACTAGCATCTGGCTAAAATATGAGCACTTTAGGTCAACAGGACATGGCGTTATAGTTAAAAGGGATGCTTCTCCCTGCAATATGTTACAGCATTTTTAAAAATTTTAACGTTTTTAATCTATAAAACTTTCTGTCCCGATTTGCCCCGCTTCCCGTTGGCCTAGAGTGCTCATATTTTGGCTAGTTTTATTTGTACAAACAATCCCTGAAAATTTCAGGCACATTGGTGAGGTCGATGCGAGATGGGTATGCATTGCTCGTGGACTTGTTCTTAAACAATGAAAATTGTCAATTAAATTAAACCTTTCCTCCATGAAGATATAAAAAAATGCACATTTCAAGTGTTTCACTTAACGGTGCACATCAACCAGATTTTTTGCACCAAAAATTTTTGTTACAGACATTTTAGTATCTTCAAAGCTACGGGAACTATCGATGTAAATTTTTATTCATCCGCTTAGCTACTATTTCCAAAAAGATTTACAACAAAATTTGTTAACTTTTATAATCATATTATTTCAAGATTGGGTCCGTAAGTTCAACAATTTTGGAATAAGCAGACAACAACTTCTTTGGTGGCTGTGTGCCACTTAAAACAAGAACAAGAAAAACTAGTCTATTAAAAAAAATTTAAAAATCTTTTAACTAGTTTTCGCACCATCCTGCTTAACCCTCTACAACCCAAACCCGCCTTTAGACGGGCTGCGATTAAAAAATTCTCCAAAAATCCATTTTTCAACAAATTTTTGATCGTTAAAAAGCATTGAAAAGAAAAACTCTTAAAATTTTAGAAAATTTATGGGTTGGAAGTTTCACTTGTTTAATGTGACTTGACCAATGTTTTTAAAAATGTCATTTCGTTAGGGGTCAACTTTGGCTGTGTTTTTTTACTAGCATTTCCTATATTTTAAGTAAAAAGAAGTATGCAGTAATTTTTTTAGTTTCACAGACTATGTCTGTACGCATATTTTTTACAAGTTAAATGATAATGGTGCCATTTTATGGAAGAAAATGTGAAAAAAGCAAAAAATTGAAAAAGTGGCTGTAAAAACATGAAAAATTATGCAGGTAAAATGTAATGTTAGGAGGTGGTAGAATAGGCCCAATTCTACCAAAATTAAACATAAACTAAACAAGAGAAATGCAAATTAAAATACTAATAATGAAACAAGAAAAACATAAAACAAAAGAAGTAAAGTTTTTCGTAGAACAAAAGTTGTTCAAAATAACCTCCTAAACAAGGGAAAAATAAAAAAAAATCGAAAAAAAATTGGCAGTAGAGGGTTAAATAATGATTTCGACCCATGCATAAAAAACAAAAGATCAGTAAAAAATTATACTTTTGGTTTCAAATTTTAAGTGAAATAAATTTAATGCTGATATTTCTGAATGATTTCTTTTCTGAAAAATAAAATTGAAAATATAAACGTTTTGCAATCAGCAGGATTCAAATCGAAAATGCTCCGATTTTACCTCGGATTGCAAAAGAAAAGTTATTTGTTAGGTTGTCCAGGAAAAGTATCAAGAAATTAGAAAAAAAGTCTCCTGAAATTCGTAAATTTGTCCTCATTGAACAAATTACAATATCTCGGAAACTATTGGTTATTTTCAATGTAATAACTTGAAACTCTTGTAGTTTTTTTTTAATAATCGTAACATTAACCAATATTTATGATTGTTGAACAAAATAAAACTAGCAGAATTTTAAACTTCTGACAGAAATTCATACTTTCAGTCCTTCTCTTAATACTCAGCGATTTTTTAATAGTTTGATTTTCAGGTAAGCAATTTTTGAACATTTTTTTTGTAATAATCAGTATTGAATAGGGTAATTCTCTACCAACTCACACGAAATCGGGAAAAGTTGCCCCGACCCCTCTTCGATTTGCGTGAAACTTTGTCCTAAGGGGTAACTTTTGTCCCTGATCACGAATCCGAGGTCCTTTTTTTATATCTCGTGACGGAGGGGCGGTACGACCCCTTCCATTTTTGAACATGCGAAAAAAGAGGTGTTTTTCAAAAATTTGCAGCCTGAAACGGTGATGAGATAGAAATTTGGTGTCAAAGGGACTTTTATGTAAAATTAGACGCCCGATTTGATGGCGTACTCAGAATTCCGAAAAAACGTATTTTTCATCGAAAAAAACACTAAAAAAGTTTTAAAAATTCTCCCATTTTCCGTTAATTGACTGTAATTTTTTTTGGAACATGTCATTTTATGGGAAATTTAATGTACTTTTCGAATCTACATTGACACAGGAGGGTCATTTTTTCATTTAGAACAAAATATTTCATTTTAAAATTTTGTGTTTTTTCTAACTTTGCAGGGTTATTTTTTAGAGTGTAACAACGTTCTACAAAACTGTAGAGCAGACAATTACAAAAATTTTGATATATAGAAATAAGGGGTTTGCTTCTAAACATCACGAGTTGTCGCGATTTTACGAAAAAAAGTTTTGAAAATGTTCGTCGTTGATCATGGCCGCGACAGACACGGACGACGAAACAAAGAGAAACCCAAAAAGTATTTTGTAATTGTCTGCTCTACAACTTTGTACAACATTGTTACACTCTAAAAAAAACCCTGCAAAGTTAGAAAAAACACGAAATTTTAAAATGAAAAATTTTGTTCTAAATGAAAAAATGAACCAATGTAGATTCGAAAAGAACATTAAATTTCCCATAAAATGACATGTTCCAAATTTTTGTACAGTCAAGTAACGGAAAATAGGAGAATTTTTAAAACTTTTTTAGTGTTTTTTTCGATGAAAAATAGTTTTTTCGGAATTCTGAGTATGCATTCAAATCGGGCGTCTAATTGTACATGAAAGCTCCTTTGACACCAAATTTACATCTCATCACCGTTTCAGGCTGCAAATTATTGAAAAACACCTCTTTTTTCGCATGTTCAAAAATGGAAGGGGTCGTACCGCCCCTCCGTTACGAGATATCAAAAAACGGACCTCAGATTCATGATCAGGGACAAAAATTACCCCTTAGGACAAAGTTTCACTCAAATCGATGAGGGGTCGGGGCAACTGCTGTGTGAATTGGCAGAGAAAAATAATGAAATAGAGATTTTCTGACTAAAAAAAACTGCAGCCTTTTCGTTTGGAAAATACAGACAGACCTGGCAATTTAAGGTTATGTTGACATTACCCTTTTATTAATTCTTCCTAATAATTATTTATATCATAACTTTTAAACAAATGAAAGAAATTTTTCCAAGCTGTTGGACTTAAAAAGGACCGAACAGACCACATGTGTTCCGCAACCCTAGCTCGTCTAGGACCACCCTAATTGCCAAACAAAAAATACGAAACTCCCAAATCAAATTAGAAGTTTTAGATCCTCCTGGTTTGACAAATAATTCAAGTCTCTCTGCTCCAAACTATTACAATAATTATTCCTGGCGAAAATTTTGCATCACTGAGTCTCATTTTTCCGGTGATTACCTGCAACCAGCAGTTCTGCACCTTCCTAATGAATTGAATCAAACAAATGAAAACATCAATTACTCCGGCATGCCACCTGCAAGGGAAGAGGAACGGCATTACTATTTTCAAAGCCCCGATTGAAATCAAACCACTTCCGGCACTCTTTGGTGACACAACCCAGTTCCCGTGGCTTTTCTCGTAATCAGATTGAAATGCGAATGTTAACATGCCTATTACGCTTGTACTAGTAATTAATCTGTGATGGGTGTCCCTGTGCCTGTGCCGGTTTGTCCCGGATCCCATCCGACGAAGGAACCAAGATCCGTCGTCCCCCGTACAGAACTGTGGCATCCCCGAGATAACAATCAGCATACGGAGACACGCTCTGTCGGTTGGTCGATGCTACCTGGAGTGACGTATCTTCCAACCGGGCGAGAGAGAGAGAGAGAGAGAGAGCGAGAACGTTCGTCTTGAGGTGAATAAATACCTGAGCTTACACTTGTAGAACCAGCTTGGTCTTCACCCTCCACCCCAACCCGACTATCAACTCTGTTAATTGATGTGACAATCACAGAGAAGGCGAGCTTCCACCCAACGGGCGAATGGAACTGCTGCTGCTGTTTCTCGATATCTCCGATGGCTTCAAGTGGCTTCCCCAAGATTGAGCCGGGCTGATAGCAAGACACACGGGCCAAGAACCAAGAACCAAGAAGATGTTTTGCCGTGCAACAGTTGAGTCGAAAGTGGTTGCCGGCGTTACTTACACGAGATTTGTGAATTTGAAAATTGCTGCTGCTGCTGGTAGCACTGGTCTGGATTTTGCAGTTGTCAGCAAAAGGCATTGTTACTCGGAATCGTATTTGCATCGAGTGTGTGTGTGTTAGGGTGCAACCACAGTTTGATACGGGTCCATTTAATTAAACGGGCCTGAGAGCTAGATGATGTTGCAGAAGAAATGCCTTCAAGAGGAAATTATACTCAACAATATGGCATAGTACCCAGGCTGTCGTTTCCAAGGATGACGAAGTTTTATAGTTCAAATGGTTGTTTGCTGAAATCCCTGAAAAAAACAAAAAAAAAAACAACAATATGAGCAATTTAATAGTTTGAGAAAAAATCTCCATTCGACACATTCCGCCGAATCGTTGCAACGGTTTGACTTTTTTTCAGTATTTCGGTTGTAACTCAAAAAAAATCGGCAATTCCCGAATCCCGGGATTTTTTTTCAAATTAAAAAAAAAATCAATTTGGTCTGGAAACCCAGGTTTGGTTGTGGAAATAGATGAACAGTTGAATACTTAGTAATCAATAAGATTTTTAAAGCATCAAAATTTGTATTCGGTGTATATCAGCGTCAAGCAGCGTTAATTAAATTTATAAGGAAAAATTGTAGAAATTTTAGTTTACAGATCCACAACATACCTAGCGCTTTAAATTTTTTCTATTTAGTTTTATATATTTATTATATTTTACATGTCTAAGATTGGGTATTATATTAACATATATTTATGATTTGAAAATACAAAAAAAAAAAACATAATAAATTATTGTTCATACAACACCGGATTCTGAGGCAAATCAGGACAAATGTAACGAAAAAGGACATCTATTTAAGCCCATTATTTTGCATAATGTTTTGAATGACATCGGCTTAAACAGGAACAGAACAAAACAATTAGTACACTGATTTCCAAATTTATTGCCCTGAAATCTCTTGTACATATTTAAACTGTACCCGAGCAGACGGCAAAAACTTGGGAATAACATTTTTTGATATTTGAAAATACTAGGGCAATAACATTTTATGTTATTTATAACAAGATTTGTTATTCGCCGTTATGATTTTTTTGTTATTGGATTGTTATTGTTATAACAGACTAATAACATTTTAAGTTATTCTTCGAACAAATCTTTGTTATTATTTTTTGTTATTTTAACAACTAATCCGATCATCCCAATAACAGTTTGAGGTATTCTTCCATAACAAAAAATGTTATTTCCAAGTTGTTCTGGCGTTCAATCAATATCAGACCAATAACAAATTTTGTTATGATAACTTAAACTGTTATTGACCTCTTATGCATAAATGGATTTTGCAAGAATATTCAATAACACTTTCTGTTATTTTAACAGTATTTGTTATTGAAATGGCATGAATTTAGTTATTACCGTCTGTTCGGGTAGTTCCAATTTTAAATAAATCTTTATTGAACATTCTAATACAGCAATTCCCCACGAAAACAGCATCCTGGGCAGACGGTAATAGCAAAATTCATGTCAGTTCAATAACAAATGCTGTTAAAATAACAAAAAATGTTATGGAATACTCTTAAAAAATCCATGTTTGCATAAGAGTTTACTAACAGTTTATGTTATCATAACAAAATTTGTTATTGGTCTGATATTGGTTAAAAGCCAAAACAGCTTTGGAATAACATTTTTTGTTATGGAAAAATAACTCCAATTGATAAGTTGTTAAAATAACAAAAAATAATAACAAAAATTTGTTCGAAGAATAACTCAAAATGTTATTACTCTGTTGTCATAATAACAATCCAATAACAAAAAACGTTACTTAATCCACCCTTAGGTGGTTGGTGCCTTCCTCTCATTCAAAGGGTAATGCTATCCAAAATAGACACGCTCGTGGGAAGGTCTTTAAATTACCTATCCAAAGATAGGTCGCATGATATATTTGGAATGCGTTTTCATCTAAATATCTGAGAACTAGCCTCCAAAAAGTGTATAAATAACTCTTAAGTGCTTATAACTTTTGATAGGGTTGGCAGATCTTCAATGTTTTGGACGCGTTGGAAAGGTCTTTTGATTACCTGTTCAACGACGGGTTGCATGATAGATCCGGACAACGTTTTCATCGTGATATCTGAGATCCGGCTTCCAAAAAGTGCATAAATAACACTTAATTGCTAATAACTTTTGATAGGGTTGTCCGATCTTCAATGTATTGATCGCATTGGAAAGGTCTTTTAAATACCTTTCTAAAAATGTATAACATGCTGGGGTTTCTTACAAAAACCACCCTTTTTACAATCTTCCGGACTTTAGTCAAAATCGTTTTTTTAGCATAACTTTTGAAGTACTTTACTAAACTTCATAATTTTCAATAGGGACTTATGGGACACCAAAACGAATCGAATGAGACCAAAACGGTCCAAATCGGTTAAGCCAGTGCTGAGATAATCGAGTGCATATTTTTTGGTGCACAGACCCACATCCCTACACACACACACACACACACACAGACATTTGCTCAGAATTCGATTCTGAGTCGATAGGTATACATGAAGGTGGGTCTAGGAGGTCTAATTGAGAAGTTCAGTTTTCGAGTGATTTTATAGCCTTTCCTCAGTAACGTGAGGAAGGCAAAAATCATAACGGCGAATAACAAAACTTGTTATGAATAACATAAAATGTTATTGGCCTAGTATTTTCAAATATCAAAAAATGTTATTCGCACGTTATTTCCGTCTGCTCGGGATGATTCGAAAAAAAAGTTCTCCGATCGGGCTACACATTTTTTTGGGGGTTCCTTGACCAGTATTTGCAAAGTTGCGTATTTCAATTACGAAAATGTTGGTACCCTTACATGTATAGGTCATCGCTGAAATTTTCAAGTTATCGTAGTTTAAGTGATATAAATTCGATTTTTTGCCGTACTCGTCATTTTCCCAATTTTGCGCGTCGGGGCCTCGTGGCGCGGTGGTTAGCGCCTTCGGCTACCGATCCCTAAGTTGCTATGGGGCGCAGGTTCAATTCCCGCCTTATCCACCTTCTATCGGATGGGGAAATAGAACGTTGGTCCATTTGCGTAAAAGAGGTTTTGGGTGACTCACCACACATAACCTTTTTTTTTATTCATAACTTATTTTTATAAGATCCTTTTCGGTGCTGTGACCAGGTTGGGACCGAGGATCGTTAAATAACTAATATATAACAAAAAAAAAAAAAACAACTCCTTAAACTCCATACTTGGAGATCATGTAACTGACCAGGGTTACTTGGTCAAAGCGGGTCTTACAGGCCTTGAACCTGCCGATGTACTCGGAGAAAATGCCCCACAGCTCAGCCGAACTGTAGAGCACCTCCTCGGCTTCCTCCTTCGTGGCTCCACCGTCTCGGGAGCCACTGCTTCCTTGGCTTTTTCCTGCTGGGCGAGGGCGATCCTTCGATTTTCCGTCCGGAACTGCGCCCGGCAGCGGAGGGAACTCCGCCGGCGTGAACGCCGGAACTGCTGGACTCTGCTTCTCCGCCTTCCTTGCCGGCGGTTTCGGTTTCGACGCCTGCTGGCGCCTCTGGATGAAGTCCGCACGCTTGGGGCAGCTGCGGTCCGTGGCTTCGTGAGCTCCAGAGCAGTTAGCACACCGCTTCGGCTCGGCTTCTTGGACTTTGCACTCGTCCGTCTTGTGGGGACCCCCACAGTTGTTGCACCTCTCTTTCAGGTGACAGTTCCTGGTTCCATGACCCAGCTGCAAGCAGTTCCTGCACTGGGTCACGTTCGGCCGCTTGTTCCGGTAGGCCTCCCACCGGATGATAGTGCTTGCCACAACCTTCATTGCAGAGAGCTTCTTCAGATTGGTGTATCCCTTGGAGAAGACCACAATGTACGGAGTTTCGTCCACGGTGGACTTTTCCTTCCGCTTGATGATATGCACCTCCAGCGCGTCCAGCTTGAGATCCCTCTTCAGAAGGTACTTGACCTCGTCCGGTTTCAGTTCATCAGGAAAACCACGAAGAACCACCCGATGATTTCGTTCGCTCCGCCGACTGGCCGGGTGGTGGAACCGCCGGGGCGTCCCCTCCTCCTGCTGGGCTGGCATTGTTGTTGTTTTTGTTATCCGCTAGTGGGCTAAACTTGTTGTTGTTGAGCAGGGTCTTCTCAACTTTCTTTCTTTCTTTTACGTGTCTTTTAAGAGCGAGTCCACGAACAGGGCATACTCTTTGTATGGGATGTCGTTTGTTCCTTACCAATCTGCCTGAAATTTTCAGGGGTTGTTTGTACATATAAAACTAGCTTCTGGCCAAAATATGAGCACTCTAGGTCAACGGGAGGTGGGGCAAATCGGGACACAAAGTTTGAAGGCTCAAAAAAATTTTTTTTTTCAAGCAAAATTCAATTTAATTTTAAAACTCAAAATGCATCTGAAAGGGCCTATAAACTGCAACGAAATGCAGGGAGAAGCATCCTAATTGGTTAAATCTAAAGGAGAAAAAATTCAAATAAAAAGTGTTCCATCAAGATATCAACTCGATTCGACCTGCAGCTTGTAGGGGACATCTGAGACTACCATCTGATACTGAGAACGCTTTGGGTAAGGCAGTTTAACATATTAAGTAAACACTTTTACTTTGAGTGAATTTTTTGGTTGTAAATTTTTGCTCGAGGGACCCCTTAGATCCTACACTGAAATAAAAAAAAAGTATCAAATTCCTAAATTCTAGGAATTTTGCCACTTTTCCTTATTTAGTAATCGGGTTTTTTGGATTACTTAATAGGGAAAGGAGGCAAAATTCCTAGAATTTAGGAATTCGGTACTTTTTTTTTTCGGTGTAATTTCTGGTAATAATTTTATCATATTCGTGTTCCTGAGACAATTTCACAATAGAAAAATGCACAAAAATGTTTATTCTCATCCATTTTAACCTTTTAAAAAATGAAAGTTTTATATGTACAAACAACCCCTGAAATTTCAGGCAGATTGGTAAGGACCAAACGACATCCCATACAAAGGAGTATGCCCTGTTCGTGGACTCGCTCTTAAATTCTAAGCGGTATGAATGGTCATGTCATGTAAAAATAAAATCATATAAAAGATATACATTTACAAAAGACAAAGGAAAATGGAAAACACAACAAAAAATAAAATTCAGTTTTTAATTTTTTTAAATATAAAAACTGGTGTCTTTGATTAGATTTAAGTGCTGATTATCACCAATTTTTATTGTTGAGCTTATTCTATGATTTTATGTTGAAAACATTACAAATATAATGACAACAAAAAATTTAAAACTGTTTAAAAAATTTCTCGGGATCCCGGGAATTCCCGGGATTCTTAAAATGTTTTCCCCATTTCCTGGGAAATTAAAACCACTGGAAAATTGGACGCCCTACTACCTACCTCCTTTTTTCAAACTGCATACAAACTTAAGTGACAGAATTTGTGAATGACCCATGTACAATTTTTCTGTAAATATGCTTGGAAACAATATATCGACGTTGTCGTGCTATCTTGCCGCACCCGCCATTTTGACGTTCCGAGAAAAACGCGTTTTGACTTTGAAAAACAAAAACGAGAGCACGCGATGTAAACAATAACAAACACGTTTTGTTTGGCTGACCATTCTGTGCATTGTCCCGAAGTTTGGTTGAAGTTGGTTGCTGGAGTCCCGAGTTATAATTACAAATGTTTACGGTAGTCTAGCTTGTACGTGCGTCAAATGCGTTCTGACCTGACATCCCTTTGGCCAGTTGTCGCATTTACATCAATTTTCAGGGAGTGACAAGATAGCACGGCAAGATTGAAACTTCTTTCATATGAAAAGTGACAAAAAGCTCCGAATTTTTTGGTTTTCATCGAATATCTTAGGATTGTAATCGAATTTTGGGGATCTGTGAAGGTCAAAAGATGTGGCATTGTGAGATGCACAAAATGGCGTTCTTAACTCAATTGGGCCCAAAATGCACGTACGACAAGTTAGCACGACGGCGACGATATAAAATATATTATCTTTAGTATCCATTTATCTTCAACATTCAACTACGCATACGCATTTTTTGCCGTGTGACCAATATGATTCAAGGGGTTACATACATGTACAAAATCACAAAATTTCATATTACAGAAAATTTATTGAACTCACTAAAATGATACTTTCTGAGCGTTTTTCTCGAAACACCGAGTTGATTTACGGGTGCCACGATATCTCGAGATGGGATGGACCAAATTTGCTGAAATTTGGGGTGAAGACTCTTAAGACATATCCCGTGTGCATGACGACGCCCGATTTTCAAATATTGCTTTTTTAAAAAAATACAAAAATCTAAAACTGACGATTTCGTCCTTCGTCATGCACACAGGACCGGTTTAACGAGTCTTTACCAAAATTTTGAGCCGATTTGGTCAAGGCAGTGTTAAGATATCGTGGCACCCGATTTTTGGAACTGCTAACTCCAAATAGCTATATCTCGGCAATGATAAAACCAAATATTTTTTAAATTGTTTTGAAAATAGATGAAAATGTATGTTTTAATGTCCTGAAAATAGATTTTAAATAAAATTACGTTACCAACCTCTGGCATGTACGTAACCCCTTAAAATTTCGTGACGTTGCAACGCAAACTTCAACCTGTTGTAACTTTGATTTTAGACAACCAATTTAGTCGCTCTGGATTGCATTTGAAAGCTCTTTCCAAGTACTAAGAGCATCCGAAATATTAAAATTATTGAATATGTAGTTTTCTGTTGACATAAACAACTGTCCCTTTTTCGTGACGTTGCAACGCAAAAAAATGGTTAACTTACACTAGTTCGAAAAACTACTTAACATAAGATTAACTGCAAATTCATAACATTTTCATTAAGTACATCTAAAACCCTACAAAATGCAATCATAAGTTAAAAAAATGTTTTAAAATGCTGATTTTATCATGAATAGATGCATAACTGAACCAACTTGTACATAATGATATTCAAATGATCAATTAATGAACACCATGATTTTTGAAGCTTCAAGTAGTCTAGAATCTAGGAAAAATATCCAAATAGCTCATACACGTTTTTCGTTGCCGAAGAATGTGTCATTAAGTCTCACAGAAATCAAAAGTAAGAAACCGTATGGCAACCTGAATTCAATAGAGAGATAAATATTGCTCTTCCTCACTTCTCGATCTATTCACATTCACCGGGGCGAAACGTCAATAGCGGAAAAAAGAAAAATGTGTTCGACCTTATGACCCAGATATTTTTTCACGGTCTCTGCAATCCATCTACATTTGACAAGCCCGCTGTTTTCTATATTTACTTCTCTAGATCGCTCAGTTCTGAACCAACGTGTATGCATATACGGAAAATGTGCCTCATCGAAGAACCACCGTCGTCGTTGGTGGTCATAAATCTTTTATCCTTTGCTATCCCTAACCTCCCGGTTCCCGCTGTTTAGTCAAACGAAAGAGCCATCATTTTCTGGCTTTTAATCCCATTATGCGCGCGAACCAGCAAAGGGCACTTATCTCCTTTCGCCCAATCATTTCGCCCTTATCGGCGCCATGTTTGTCGATTTGGGCACCAGAATATATCGATGTTTTATTGGTTCAAGCGGGGAAACGTGAACTGATAACTTCCGAAAGAGACGTTAAAACGTTGAAAGAACAAACGATTTGTTTGGAAGCGGCCTTTTCCAGTAAAGATAACGAATTATTGCTGAGGAGAAGACATTGAGTCAATGCAAAATTGAGTTATTGAGACCATTATTGTTTTGTTTATAGTAGTTTTAAAATCACACCGATAACATTTCCAATTTTTAAGAGAACCAGTGGGACTCATTCTTGAAGAAGCCGACAACGAAACATTTCCAAAATAGTTCTTAAATGTTACTTTGAGTCCATTTTTTTGTGATTTTTCAAGTCTGAAATTTTGAAGTTACACACTTCGAAAAAAACGTGTAATTTTCGGTCAAATTTGATGCACATAACTGGAGCGTCAAATTAGACGTATAGTTGTGTCAAATAAAACGGAAAATTACACGACCCAAAATTATCCAAGGTCGTGTAAAATTACATTAAACGCATTTTAGTTAATACGTATTCTAATAGGAATCTTGGAATTCTTATTGGATAAACAAAAACGTGTTTACATTATCTAAAATCAGTTTTTATTTTTATTGGAGCACATCACAATTGATCACACAATTTTCACTTATTTTGCGAAGTTTCTTGTTTTTTTCCTGCGATTTTCCAACTTATTTTGCTGCCTTGTAGTTTTTGTCCACTATCACTATTTTCTTCCGGCATGCGATTTGTACCGAGGCGGCCACCCCGCCGGAGGTGACACACCTTGCGCGTGTCGGCTTTTAGCCGGTTCGTGGTGGCCTCCAGGGACTGAAATGAGGGATGACCATTGAGTTGAACTTCTTGGAAGATCCAAAAACGCCCGTCGAGTTGGCCGAATCGTACTCGCTGCCATTCTTCCGCCTGAAATTCTGCAGCTGGAAACTGTTCAGGATGTTCGACTCGAGCAGCCCAAAGCACTTGTACCGGTCATTCCTCAGGCTTGATTTACTCCGAAAATCCCCCGAACTACTACTCCCGCCTCGCAGGTGAAAGTGATCGTGGCCACCTTCCGCACCGTGGTCACACTCCGTCCCGTGGCATTCGGGTGAACTCCGCGAAATGCACGGATCATCGTCGTCGTCATCATCTTCGCTGGGCACGCCGGAATCTCCGCCGGCCCGGAGCCGTTCCCGCGAGCTGGATTTGAACTTTGGCTGGTGAAAGGCGGCCACCCCGCCGAAGGTGACACAGCTGATGGGAACTTACGATTGCCGCACCAAAATTTTGATCCACTCCGGGACCATCGGAACAGCAGCTTGGCGGAAAAGTTTTTGTTTGAGTCTTACGATTTCCGCAACCTTGCCGTAACCTAAAAAGAACGAAACGGAGAACTACAAAAAATGTTAAAAAAATTGTCTCACCATATCAAAAATGATTAAACTTACCTCTTTCATTTTTTTTTAGATTCTGGCCAGAAGAGGCACAGAATTGATAAAATTTACCGAAAAATTCTACTGCAAAAATATTCTTTGCGGCGGCACACATGTTTTTCGTTTTGACGTTTCTCCACTCTGACAAGCGTGTAGTGTCCAAAGCGCGTGAAATTGGGTTTCATTTGATGTAATATTCCATCAAACTTGATGCTCCAGTTATGTGCATCAGATTAAGCTTAAAATTGGGTTATTTATAATGTAATTTTAGGTTTCGCATAATGTCTCGGAATGCCAATAGAAATTTTATCAATTTACGTCAAAATAGACATAATTTTACAGCTAAAACACATTTACATGATTTAAAAGTAGGTGCAATCAAGGATTACGTTAAATGTAAAATTAATATTTTTTTAGTGTGTATGATCATTTAATTTTAAGACAAGGTTGCGAGATCTTAAATTTTTTACAAAAAAAAAATCTCAAACATAACACTACTTCCATTTCTCATACTGACGTGTGACACGAGTTGTTCATTGAGTGGAGCTTGCAATTTTCCGCCATACAATTTCCACGGGTTGGCGGTGGTGTCATCACCAGTGCAATTGAAAGCGAGAACTGCATGCGCACGAGTTCAACGACAACACTTTCGCTGCACTGCCAGCGCGGAAGGTAAGCCAAGACGCAAGGATTTGCTTAATCGAATCACGTTCAGTTCAACTCTCAACGATGCTGTGAGAACCCGAGCAGACGGAAATAACTTGGGAAGGTCAGTTTTTGATATTGTGAGAAGATCGAAATATGTTATTGAGATGATCGGATTAGTTGTTAAAATAACAAAAATCAATAACAAAGATGTGTTCGAAGAATAACTTAAACTGTTATTAAGTTGTTATTGCAATCACAAACCAATAACACAGAAGGAATCATGAAGGAATAACAAGATTTGTTATTTTGTGCGGAGAGGTGGAGCAGCATAATAACAAAAAATGTTATTGAACTTGTATGTCTCCATAACAAAAAAAAAGTTATTGTTTTGGTTTATTTGTAATTTGCAAATAAACCTGCAGTAGCCATAACTCCTCTGTACTACTCAGGGCTGCAGAGTCGGGTACCTCCAAGCGACTTTGAATCCATACTTTGAAGACAACTCCGACTCTGGATGCAGGATATGACGTCAACGACGACTTTAGCTCTCTAAAAATTCCCGACTTCACGGATTCCGACTCCAAGTAAAAGTTGCTGAATCCGATGCAGTCTCCGAGGTCTCACTCCAGCTCGAACTTCAACGTCAGCTCCGACTTCCTGGATCTGTGAAAATAATAACAGTTTTTGTTATTCACACATCAAAAATTCTCATTGAATTAATCAATTCCGTTAGGGAATAAAATAAAATTAAAAAAAATGAACTCTCAAAAGTTAATTTTATCGGATTAATTTTAGCTTGAAACCCCATTTCATGGTGAAATAAATGACCCCGATAAAATTGGTCAAAATTATTTCATAGTTCTAGCCAATTTTAGTAAAATCCCTAAGGGGGTATATAATAATAATTAAAAAAATTAACTTTCAAAATTTCAACTTTTCAGAATAATTTTAGCTTAAGGACCCCATTTCATGGCCAAAATAATGATCCCGACGAAAATGGTCAAAATTATACCATAGTTCTAGCCAATTGTAGCAAAGTTCTTTCGGGGGTATGTCAAATAATTTAAAAAATCAACTTTCAAAATTTCAACTTTTCAGAATAATTTTAGCTTAAGGACCCCATTTCATGACCAAAATAATGACCCTGACGAAATTGGTCAAAATTATCCCATAGTTCTAGCCTATTTTAGCAAAGTCCCTTAGGGGGTATATCAAATAATTAAAAAAAAACAGCTTTCAAAATTTCAACTTTTCAGAATAATTTTAGCTTAATGACCCCATTTTATGGCCAAAATAATGATCCCGACGAAGTTGGTCAAAATTATCCCATAGTTCTAGCCAATTTTAGCAAAGTCCCTTAGGGGGTATATCAAATAATAAAAAAAATCAACTTTCAAAATTTCAACTTTTCAGAATAATTTTAGCTTAAGGACCCCATTTTATGGCCAAAATAATGATCCCGACGAAGTTGGTCAAAATTATCCCATAGTTCTAGCCAATTTTAGCAAAATCCTTTGGGGGGTATATCAAATAATTAAAAAAATCAACTTTCAAAATTTCAACTTTTCTGAATAATTCCAGCTTAAGGACCCCATTTCATGGCCAAAATAATGACCCTGACAAAATTGGTCAAAACTATCCCATAGTTCTAACCATTTTAAACAAAGTCCTTTAGGGGGTATATCAAATAATTAAAAAATATCAACTTTCAAAATTTCAACTTTTTAGAATAATTTTAGCTTAAGGACCCCATTTCATGGCCAAAATAATGACCCCGACGAAATTGGTCAAAATTTTCCCATAGTTCTAACCATTTTAACCAAAGTCCTTTAGGGGGTATAACAAATAATTAAAAAATATCAACTTTCAAAATTTCAACTTTTCAGAATAATTTTAGCTTAAGGACCCCATTTCATGGCCAAAATAATGACCTCGACGAAATTGGTCAAAATTATCCCATAAATTTAAACATATTTAACAAAAGAAAAAATAATAACAGATTGTGTTATGGACACTTAGAAACTTTTGCATTTGTGCGATTTATGGTAATTTTATTTCTAAGTCAGTATACCGAACGAATACCAAATTTTGTTATTAGGAGAGTTTTTGAAATTTATAACATTTCCTCTTATTAGCGTGTTATTAAACATTTTCAATATAATATCACTTCAATACCAAATTTTGTTATTTTATCAGAAACTGTTATTATTTTTTCTTCTTGAAGTTGAACTTCAGGATAAAATAATAACACTTTTTGTTATTTCAACAGGATTTGTTATTGAAATATTATTAATTTTGTTATTACCGTCTGCCCGGGAATACACATCCGTGCCAGTTGTTGAAAAGGTGGGGGAAACGAATGTGCCATGCAACACACTCTTCAAACGTGGTACTTCGGAGGGAAAGAGTGCATCCTTGCAATTACCCATTTATCATTCCATCTTGCAGGGTGATATATATATTTTTAAAATAAATAAAAAAATAGTTATTATAATCAACTAAGTTGCAATCAAACCAAACTTATTCAAATTTGATACCCTGCTAAAATTTTTCCTCAGCAAAGTTTTCCTTTGTTCTTGCCAGGGAGGAAAATTCTCGAAGCAAACAAGCTCTCGCGAAGACGACTGCCCTCTTCAACGGTGGTGGTGGCGAACGTTAGAAGTGCTTTCGAGCTGATTTATTGGCAGAACGCGACAGAACACATTCTTGCTTCACAGTTGCCAGCAAACCTGAAAAGGCTGACCCGTAAGCAAATACTTGTTGTTGTGGATGGCAGTGAGGAAAGAGAGCATGCTTAAACGGTTTCTCAAGGATCAAAGAAGGATGTCCGGTTTGTTGTGAAGTGTCTTTTAGCAGAGCGAATGGGACCACAGTTGGGCTATGGATTAGCTCAGAATCAAATTTGTTTGTATAACCTTTCACATTAATTTAAATATTTTTAAATTGCGTCAGATTCATATATTTTCAACTTTTCTTTAATATTTTTCAATTTCTTCCAAATTCCTTAAAAAACCAATTTCTATATTTTTTTTCCTATTTATTCCAGTTTCTTCAACTATTTTATTTTTTTTACAATTATTTTCAATTTCTTTAATATTTCCAATTTTTGTTTCTTTTCAATTTCTTACAATTTTCAAATTTCTTCTAATTTCTCACAATTTCTTTCAATTTCTTTCAATTTCTTTCAATTTCATTCAATTTCTATCAATTTCTATCAATTTCTATCAATTTCTATCAATTTCTATCAATTTCTATCAATTTCTATCAATTTCTATCAATTTCTTCAATTTCTTTCCATTTCTTTCAATTTCTATCAATTTGTTAAATTATTTTTCCCTATCATTCAATTTCTTTCATTTTTATTTATTTTTTCCATTTTATTCAATTACATTATTTTTTTATCTTTCAATTTATTTCAATAAAGGTAAATTTCTCTACATTTTTTTCTTTCTTTGGATTTTGTTTGAATTTTGTTTCAATTTTGTTTAAATTTTCTCAATTTTCTTTAAATTTTCTTTCAATTTCCTTTCAATTTTGTTTCAATTTTGTTTCAATTTTGTTTCAATTTTCTTTCAATTTTCTCTCAATTTTCTCTCAATTTTCTTTCAATTTTCTTTCAATTTTCTTTCAATTTTCTTTCAATTTTCTTTAAATTTTCTTCCATTTTTCATTCAAACTTCATTCAATTTTCTTTCAATTTTCTTTCAATTTCTATCAATTTAATTTATTTTTTCCATATAGTTCTATTTCTTTCTTTTTTATTTTTTCCATTTCATTCAATTACTGTATTTTTTTATCTTTCAATTTAGTTTACAATTATTATTTTTATTTCTTTCAATTTCTTTCAATTTTTTTTCAATTTTCTTCAAATTTTGTTTCAATTTTGTTAATTTTTTTTTCGATTCTGTTTCAATTTTCTTTACATTTTTTTTTTCAATTTTGTTTCAATTTTCTTCCAATTTTCTTTCAATTTTCTTTCAATTTTCTTTAAATTTTCTTTCAATTTTCTTTCAATTTTCTTTCAATTTTCTTTCAATTTTCTTTCAATTTTCTTTCAATTTTCTTTCAATTTTCTTTCAATTTTCTTTCAATTTTCTTTCAATATTCTTTCAATTTTCTTTCAATTTTCTTTCAATTTTCTTTCAATTTTCTTTCAATTTTCTTTCAATTTTCTTTCAATTTTCTTTCAATTTTCTTTTAATTTTCTTTCAAATTTCTTTAAATTTTCTTTCTATTTTCTTTCAATTTTCTTTCAATTTTCTTTCAATTTTCTTTCAATTTTCTTTCAATTTTCTTTCAATTTTCTTTCAATTTTCTTTCAATTTTCTTTCAATTTTCTTTCAATTTTCTTTCAATTTTCTTTCAATTTTCTTTCAATTTTGTTTCAATTTTCTTTCAATTTTCTTTCTTTAGTTTTTTTCAATTTTCTTTAAATTTTTTTTCCAATTTCCTTTTAATTTTTTTTTTCAAATTTTCTTTACATTTTCTTTAAATTTCGTATAAATTTTCTTTATATTATGTTTAAATTTTCCTTCAATTTTCTTTCATTTTTTCCATTTTCTTTTAGTTTTCTTTTTTTAAATTTTCTTTCAATTTTGTTTCAATTTTCTTCTATTTTTTTCAATTTTCTTTCAATTTTCTTTCAATTTTTCTTTGAATTTTCTTTGAATTTTCTTTTAATTTTCTTTTAGTTTTTTTTTATTTTTTTTTAATTTTCTTTTAATTTTCTTTTAATTTTCTTTTAATTTTCTTTTAATTTTCTTTTAATTTTCTTTTAATTTTCTTTTAATTTTCTTTTAATTTTCTTTTAATTTTCTTTTAATTTTCTTTTAATTTTCTTTTAATTTTCTTTTAATATTCCTTTAATTTTCTTTTAATTTTCTTTTAATTTTCTTTTAATTTTCTTTTTAATTTTCTTTTAATTTTTATTAATTTTTTGAAAGGTATCTTTAATTTTTTTTTAAGTATTCTTCAGGTTTTTATTTATTTTCTTTATTTTTTTTTTAAATTTTCTTGAAGTTTTCTTTATTTTTTTTAATTTCCCTAATATTTTTAAAAATCTCTTTGTGTTTTTTTTACTTAAATTTTATTTATTGAAAATATTTTCAATATTTCAATATTTTTTTTTTGATTTTTTTCATTTTTTCATTTTTTTCATACTCTTTTCAAGATCTTTAATTTCTCTGAATTCATGGCCCAAAAAACAGTTTTTAATAATTTTTAGCATGTTTAAGTTGATTTAAACATCTGTGGAATTTTCAAAAATTGTCGATGTTTAGTATCGGAAAAAGTTTTTTTTTCGCTTAAATTATTGTTTTCGTCAAATCTTACATTTTTTGAAAACTAATGATTGCAAAACAACTGTTGTTGAGTAAAATGCATTTTAAAACACTTTTTCCATGCAAATGTTGAAACTGTGGCTGGTTATTTTAATATTTATATATTTTCAATTTTAAAATTTGTATTCCTTATTTTTTATAATCTGCAAACTTTTTTTTTCATCGTCTTTTTTTTCTTAAAATTATTATTGAATTCCCAAAAAATAAATTTCTTTACATACTTCGATTTTTTTTTATTTGACGTTATTTTTTAAAAATTTTATTCGAATTACTTTTCTCAATAAAAAAAAATACGTTTGAATAATCCAAATTTCTTTCAAATTCGTTACAAATTCAGTTTTTTTTTTATTTCTTCTTTATCAATGTTTGCTGATGTCTTATTTTTTATATTTTTTAAATGTTTCTGTTTTATTATTTTTTTTTTGAATGCTTTAAGAAGTTTAAAAAAAGTAATATTTTTTTAGTTTTTTTTTTTTTTGCAATCCTTTAAGTTGTCACAGGACAATGTTGGAAGAAAAAGACTTTGTCAGTTGTTGTATACAATTACATTTTGTTACTATAAATTTTTTTTGATTGTCTTTGATTTTAACTAATTTCTTTGATCTTCTTTGAGTTTTTTCAATCTTCTTTGATCTTTTTTGATCTTCTTTGATCTTCTTTGATCTTCTTTGATCTTCTTTGATCTTCTTTGATCTTCTTTGATCTTCTTTGATCTTCTTTGATCTTCTTTGATCTTCTTTGATCTTCTTTGATCTTCTTTGATCTTCTTTGATCTTCTTTGATCTTCTTTGATCTTCTTTGATCTTCTTTGATCTTCTTTGATCTTTTTTAGTCTTTTTCTGATTTCGTCAATTAATTTCGTTCAAGTCATTGATTCGGGTTTATTTCAAACTACTTAAGCCTCTCTGTATTTTTGTTTGTGATTATGGATTTTTCCGATATTTTCAACGCCATGAATTTTTATGTCATTCTTTGAATTTCCTCAATCAGCTTGTTTCAGTTGGAAATTATTTAGATATTTTTGGGCTTCATTGATTTTTCGATGCGTTTTAATTCCTTTATTTTCTTTAGTTTTTTTTTTGTTTCGTTTACATAGTTTATCCTTAGAAAAAAAACCTTCGCAGAAGCTTTCTTTATTCTTTCTGCATGCATGCAGCACAAAGCATCAACGGTTCGTTTTTCATCTTTGGACCTGTCGGTTGAACTATTTTGCGTGTGTGCGTGTGTGCATCTTGTTTGGTGTCTCTTCTCGTGTATGTTTCAAGCAAAGTCTCCTTATCGTGTGTGTGCTGCAACGCAAGCAACCGATATTCCCGAGGGAACCATCTTGAGACGTCCTCCGTACCGGTAATCTCTTTGATCGGCGATCCTTCGTCTTACGGCTGCTGCTGATGCTGTGTTGATGAAAAGGAGCTACACGAAACGACACGCTGTGTTATGCATAGAGGAAAGTGGCATTTCAATAAGTTTTTTGAAATTTACTTTGTAAGAATCTAAATTCAACCTGGTATTCTATATAAACAATAAATCTTGAGTCAATCTCAAGAAAGCCAACTGTTGGTGTGACTCCCCTACCGTTCCCTCATAGTGGATCAGAGCAAAAGGATTCCAGCCAGTAGTTTTCCCACCGGGGTTTGACAAGCAATTTGCGGCTGCTCCTGAGAACAAGCGCCATCGTCTTTTCCATCTTCGTCGACCTTCTCCGGTGATATCTCCTCAGGAGAGTGTGTGTACAAACTTCTCACGTGTGTGTGTGGGTGTGAGTGGTTGTGCGGTGGTATCAATACAAAGTTCTCATCCCACCCACCCACAAGTACAAGAGGAGAAATAGATGATTATCGTTGTCATCAGCCCTGTATCCTATAGAACCACGTCCTGAACAGCTCCTCTGCCAAGTGTGTGTCACCCGTCCTTCTCGAGTGAGGTTCTTTGGTTGTGTGTGTGTGTAGCCTGCGGAGGTACTTGTGGTGGATGTTTAGTAGGAGTTAATGCTGGGAGTTTCCCCCTAACCCTCACTGGGAACACTTGGTAAGAGAGACTAGATTTAATTCCAACTTTGGTGAATCGCGGTGGCCCTGAGTAGTGCAGTTGCAGGCCAAGTGCATCCCGTTCGTACGAGTACGAGCCACGGGAATCCTCCGGCAACTTGTTCCGGAAACGGTGTAATCGTACTCGGAGTGTTCCGGGGGAAGATGGCCTCGAGTCAGCGTGTGAGTTTGGTGGAGCGACTTAGCAGTTATAGCTGTTGGTATTGCCATTGTACACAAAGTGGTCTTGAAATGAGATCTGAATTCCGTGTTAAGATTTTTATACTTAAGAGCGAGTTTTTCACCGATGTGAAACAGGTCGTATCGAGGTGCTCCGATTTGGATGAAACTTTCAGGGTTTGTTTGTCTATACATGAGATGAACTCATGCCAAATATGAGCCCTCTACTGCCGTTTTACGGCGATATGATGTTTACGCCATTGAGGTGATTTTGCTGTAGACACGATTTTCTGTTTCTGTTCATTTTTTCAATTTAAAATGACTAATTTGAGGTTTGCTCTGTAGAAACTGTTAAAAAGTACAATAAAATGTGGCCCCTACAAAATTTCTTGTTTTTTCCTATTTTCTACGATTTTAAACCACAAACATCATTTGGCCATAAAATTAGCAATAAAAAATCACTACTTTTCCTGCCCAATGATGTACATTGCTCGATCAAAGCTGGCTTTATTTTTTGTGCCAGCTATTTTGATAGCTGAGTGAATCCCGTAATGCATTGTCCACGTGGATACTTTAAGGGGGGGAGGTATTAGGGAGCGTTCTTTTATTACGTAACGCAGTTGGGGGGAGGGGGGTCGGAGGCCGTGTTACGCTCCATACCCAAATTTTTAAATTTGTATGGAAATTTTGTTACGAGGGGGGGGGGGGTCTTAAAATCCGATTTTTTGCGTTACGTAATAAAATAACGCTCCCTTAACGACTGTCTATGCTCAATAAACACATTTTTTGCATGAACAATTGTCAGCAAGGGAGGTGGGTGGGTCTAGAATTTTCAAAAAAGTGTCTACGTGGATGTGGAGAAGGTGTCATCCATTAAGTACGTCACATTAAAATCAGCCAAAATTTACTCCACCCCCCCTTTGTCACGATTTCCCTATGCTTTTAACACGCAACGTCACGCTTTCTCAAAACCCCCCTCTTCCCTCAGAACGTGACGTACTTTATGGATGATGTCTAATGGACGTCCCCTTAAGAATTAAATCGAAATAATGTAATAAAAAAAGTCCTTTGTCAATATTGCCCAATCATGATTTGGTCCCAAAACCTCAAATCAACATTCAAACAGTATTGAATTTGACTTCTATCAATTCTCAATGTATACATACATCATGATGAGTAAAATTGGCGTATACATCATTGTTTGTTTGCTTAATAAAAAGGGCCCCAGAGCAGTTATTTGAAAAATTCTTTCGTCAGGAGGTAGCTTTTAAGATTCTTTATCAGACTGTACAATAAAATTTAAAATGTCCAAAATGGCGTATACATCATATCGCCGTAAAACGGCAGTCTACGACAAAGGGAAGTGGGGTAAAACGGCCTTTGAAGTTTGAGGTCCAAAAAACATGAAAAATCTTAAAATTGCTCGCATTTCCGTAAAACTTCATCAATTCCAACTCTCTTAGATGCATTCGAATGGTCTTTTGAAGCCCTTTAAAATGTGCTATAGACATCCAGGATTGGTTTGACTTTTTCTCATAGCTTTTGCAAATTACTGTTAAAAATAGATTTTTTTAAAACCTTAATAACTTTTCCCAACAGCCTCCAACACCCATACTCCCATAGGTCAAAAGTTAGGGAATTTCATGGACTATAAGCCTACGGTATTAACTTTTTGGCCAATTGCAGTTTTTCTCATAGTTTTACGATTTTTCTAGAACAAAAATTTTACAACGTTTGTTTTTGCCCTGTAGGCCTCCATAGCGGCACTTTTTGGTCTCAAATTTGACATATTCGGAATCCTCAGAAAATTTTACATTAGGTTGAGGTGTTGTAATTTTGAATTTGATTGTAAAAAATGCCATTTAGAATTAATTAAAATATTATTTAGCATTTTGTCGGATTAAGGGTAAAACAAGTTTTCGCCTACTTGATACAGCATTTGACGTCTTGATCACAGGGTAAATAAGATTTATTTCTTTTTTCAAAAATGTTTTATTTAATTATTTTTTAAAGCAATATTACAACTCCAATACTTCTAACTTACGTGAAATTGTCCGAGGATTCCGAATATGACAAAATTGAGACCAAAAAGTGCCGTCTTCTCGGCATACAGGGCAAAAACTAACGTTGTAAAATGTTTGTTCTAGAAAAACCGTAAAACTATGAGAAAAACTGCAATTGGCCAAAAAGTTAATACCGTAGGCTTATAGTCCATGAAATTCCCTAACTTTTGACCTATGGGAGTATGGGTGTTGGAGGCTGTTGGGAAAAGTTATTAAGGTTTTAAAAAAATCCATTTTTAACAGTAATTTGCAAAAGCTATGAGAAAAAGTCAAACCAATCCTGGATGTCTATGGCACACTTTGAAGGGCTTCAAAAGACCATTCGAATGCATCTAAGATAGTTGGAATTGATGAAGGTTTACGGAAATGCGAGCAATTTTAAGATTTTTCATATTTTTTGGACCTCAAACTTCAATGCCCGTTTTACCCCACTTCCCTTTGTCGTAGAGGGCTCATATTTGGCATGAGTTCATCTCATGTATAGACAAACAAACCCTGAAAGTTTCATCCAAATCGGAGCCCCTCGATACGACCTCTAGAACAAACCGAGCAGAATCTACAAATACTGCCTCTTAATTTATTCCATAGGTCTTCTCTCAGGTATCAATTATAAGTTGCGGATTATGGTGCAGAGATTACATTCGATATGTCAAATTAAATCTTTAGACTCGTTGGACTTACATATTAGAAATTACTCGTTCAAAAAACTTATTTATAACTTAAACCTTTACTGTAACATTGAATTTACCAAACAATTTATTCAAATTTTCAAGCATTGAATGGTATTCAAACTATTCCCAAACTCTTGAAATTCAAATTGATCCCCGCTCTGCATACCAATAACGACCAAGATTCAAGCAGAAAGCGGTTCCATCCCCCCGCCCACAATCTCATGGGATGATCGCAAATATCGGTTTATGCTGCACCGGATTCGATTAGGACGCAAACTTTTCTCATTTTCCGAAAAACTCGGATCGTTATACCGGCTGGCTGGCTGGCTGGCTGGTGCAAACAAACAAAAAAAAAATCACACACACACCCTTTACCACACACACACAGGAAGAGAGCAGGGCGAACACTTTCTCGCACACCTAGTCAGCGTAACGACAGTTTAAGTCTTTTCCCACCTGCACAAGCCCCCTCCCACCTCCTCGTCATTTTTTCCCTCTGCGACGGGCCACTCCTCTTAAAACTCTGTGTCTGTCTTTTTCAGTGTGATTTTGGCGTGTGGAAACACACACCCACACAGACAAACACACTGTCACCTCTTGTATATTTATTTATTCGAACGTAAACGACAGCGTAAGCTCAGATTTTGCTTTCACTTGAATCGCTTTTGAGAAGAAGGCAGAGGCACTATATTTGCGGAAAAGCGGAGAAAAGCTCACCGACAGTTTTGCCCACCAGAGAAAAAAGAGTACTTTGATTCGACGTTTGCATTTGGAATTCTAGTTTTTTTGAGTTGAATAGAGTTGAGTTGAGTTGAGTTGAGTTGAGTTGAGTTGAGTTGAGTTGAGTTGAGTTGAGTTGAGTTGAGTTGAGTTGAGTTGAGTTGAGTTGAGTTGAGTTGAGTTGAGTTGAGTTGAGTTGAGTTGAGTTGAGTTGAGTTGAGTTGAGTTGAGTTGAGTTGAGTTGAGTTGAGTTGAGTTGAGTTGAGTTGAGTTGAGTTGAGTTGAGTTGAGTTGAGTTGAGTTGAGTTGAGTTGAGTTGAGTTGAGTTGAGTTGAGTTGAGTTGAGTTGAGTTGAGTTGAGTTGAGTTGAGTTGAGTTGAGTTGAGTTGAGTTGAGTTGAGTTGAGTTGAGTTGAGTTGAGTTGAGTTGAGTTGAGTTGAGTTGAGTTGAGTTGAGTTGAGTTGAGTGAGTGAGTTGAGTTGAGTTGAGTTGAGTTGAGTTGAGTTGAGTTGAGTTGAGTTGAGTTGAGTTGAGTTGAGTTGAGTTGAGTTGAGTTGAGTTGAGTTGAGTTGAGTTGAGTTGAGTTGAGTTGAGTTGAGTTGAGTTGAGTTGAGTGAGTTGAGTTGAGTTGAGTTGAGTTGAGTTGAGTTGAGTTGAGTTGAGTTGAGTTGAGTTGAGTTGAGTTGAGTTGAGTTTGAGTTGAGTTGAGTTGAGTTGAGTTGAGTTGAGTTGAGTTGAGTTGAGTTGAGTTGAGTTGAGTTGAGTTGAGTTGAGTTGAGTTGAGTTGAGTTGAGTTGAGTTGAGTTGAGTTGAGTTGAGTTGAGTTGAGTTGAGTTGAGTTGAGTTGAGTTGAGTTGAGTTGAGTTGAGTTGAGTTGAGTTGAGTTGAGTTGAGTTGAGTTGAGTTGAGTTGAGTTGAGTTGAGTTGAGTTGAGTTGAGTTGAGTTGAGTTGAGTTGAGTTGAGTTGAGTTGAGTTGAGTTGGGTGAAAGAAAATATAAACTTTTCAAGTCCTACCAATTTAAAGTAATGAACCCTATCATTCTAAAACTTTTAAAAACAGAGCCGTTTTTTCGCTTATTAAATATTGATGAGTGGAAAGTTTTGTAAACAGAAAATGGAAATTACTAGAACATTGCAAAACCATCTATAAAAGGACACCACAGTCTGCGATTTTCCCAACCAGTCTGATACCGTCGTCAGCGATGGAACTCTTCCGCAAAGTTCCTGCAGTGGTGCGAGCCTCCAAGGTTCAAGTTCTCAACCGAGTTCGTTGGCTGTGGGAGGACCTTCCGGACGGTTACGATTCCTTCTGGTTTTTGGACATTTATCTAGCGGTCGCGGGTAAGAGTGTGATATCTTGACAAAGTGACTTTAAACAGATCGATTTTCTACGCAGCGGTTCGATTCGTGCCAAAGAATGTCCGACAACAAGCTGGTTGGTATCTGTATCAGACGATGGCCCTCTACCAAATGATTATCGGACTGCTGGACATGATCTACGCCTTGCAAAATTTGACAGACGTCTTGGCCGCAATCTGGTACACGATGTCATTCTTCGCGATACTTTTGTGTCTTGTCAAGCATTACATTGTGCTACGACACTACGAGGCCATTCATGAGCTACGTATTTTTCTCAACCAGCAAAGCTTCTGCTCAGGAGATCCAGCATTCGACGGTAAAATCCGGAAACGGTCATATACAGTCTGTCAGTTGTTAATCATGACAGTTCTCTGCGTAATTGTGCTACAACAGATTTCAATATGGATTCCCACCAGTCAACGCGATCGAACCTTCAGCATTCCTCCTTGGATGAGCTCATATTGCGGAGTGTTTTTCAGCTTCATTCTACAAATTCTTTATTTTGGAACATTCACTGTGATTTGGGTGTCCAAACTTTTCAGCTGCACTGTCGTTGCATCAATTCTCATTATTCGAGTAAAAACTGAACAGGAAATTCTGGCCAAAAACTTTGAGCTGATGATGCAAACCTGTTTGGAAGAGAATTTCTTTGGAAGCTACCAGAACTCTAACCGAGCTCGGAAACAATTTTGGGATCACACCAAAAATCATTTGAAAACAGTTCTCGATCAACAACACGAATTACTGAAGTAAGCTACCCTTCATCTCCAGCAAACGAAAATTAGACTAACATAATATCTATCCCACAGACACCTTGAACAGCTGAAATCTCTCGTTGAACCACTGTTTTTCTTCATCTACTACGCCTCGCTAATCATCGTCGGAACCGTGTTCGTCGTGATCCTCAGAGAACCGCTCTCCTTCATGACGATGGTCATCCTTTCGTCAACCACAATCAGCGCCCTGGAGTGTTACTGTTTGTGTTACCTGCTGGATTCCTTCAAGGATGTCGTAACTTTCAACCAACGCCCAATTCAAACGTCTCAACCCCCTCAAAGTTCCACTCCCACCTTCCACAGAACGAAACGATCACCGACCACATGTTTTGCTTCTGCTCCCAGCTGCCCCACTCCGGGGATCACCACGCGGACTACGTGGACGTGCGCGCCACCCTCATGGTGGTGGGCTACTTTTGCCGCCACGGAATGTCCTTTCAGTGTGCTGGGATCGGGGACATTTCGTCGGCGGTGTTCGCCGACCTGGTCAACATTTCCTACTCGGTGCTGACGTTTTTGCTGAACATGCTGTGAAGTGAAGGGTGCCAAATGATCATTAGAAGTATTGTTAAACAATTTAGTGAAATGTCACTTGGAATTTATGATGGTTAGCAAAAACTGCAACTCTAAACAAAAACGTTTTTTTGTAGTGTTGAATATTTTCGAAAGAATCCAATTTTTGATTTCCGTAAGATTCACTCAGAATTACATCGAATCCCATTGAGTTCAAATTTTCCACTATGATTTAAGGTTCTTAGTCGATCTTAGATGTGTGCCAATTTTTCTTAAAAAATAGCATGTCATTTCTTTTAAATTATATCTGTGCCAATAAAAAAAACTCATTCTCTATAATTTTACTAAACTATTTAACCTATCTCTTCAAATAATAATAATGAATTTTATTCAAATTAAAAATCTAGCCAGAGGCGATCGTGCTGAAATTCTCCCTTGGTTATGTGAAAGTTATTTCTGAACCACATTTCCCTTGTATTTATATGCTCAAAAGGGATTATTCACTTTTGTTCGATGCTTTTCAGGGTGGGGTCATGATTTAAAACAATGGAGAGGTCCAAAACTTAGAATTTTGTTTTTTTAAACTTCATTTTTTTATTGAAAAAAACTTCAGAATTATCTTTAACCCATTGATTTTCCTATTTTTCATTCACCATTATAACCAAATTCGGAAAACCTGACAAAATATATTTTTTACTAGTTTGCAGATAATTTGGAATCTCTAGCCAGTATTAAATCAAAAAATAAAATAGCATTAACATTTTAATTACAAGTCATGGTTCCAATATTTGAATGAAAACCACTTGTTTGCAATTAGTATTAAAACAGCTCAGGATTGACGAAAAAAACAATCAAAAATAATTTTAAAACAGGGACAGGGACGACATAAACATTAAGAAATATTTGATTTGTGTTGATCAATGCATTATTCATCAGCCCAGTTGTTTTACAATTAATAGTTTTCTAAAACTCAAAGGTTTGATGAAAATCGTACACAGAAAAAAAAATCATGGTAATATTACATCTGGGAAGGGGTACAACTTTTATGTCATAAAAAAGGTGTAATTTTACCTCTGGAAATGTGTAATTTTACCACTTTTCTGGTGTAATGTAACTTTTTCAGTCTAAATTGAGGTAAAATATCATCATAAAGAGGTAATATTCAACCTTTTGTGTAGTGATTATCAACGCAGTTGAATGCACGCCTAATTTTGATGAAATTTCAAGCCAATTTTGAAGGGGGTGATAGAAACTTTGAAATATATTTGCAACGGGCTGATGATTTCATTATACTAGTTATTTTTTAAAGAAAACTTACTTCAAAATGTTGTTCAAATTCAAACAGTGCAAATTTTTTGGATCAACATCCCACCACACACACAGACATTTGCTCAAAATTTGATTATGAGTCGATAGGTATACGTGATGGTGGGTCTAGGAGGTCAAATCAAGAATTTCGTTTTTCGAGTGATTTTATAGCCTTTCCTCAGTAAGGTGAGGAAGGCAAAAACAGTTCAGGAAATTTCCTATGAAAAAAATTGGACTTCTGGTTCTTCAGATGCATTGGATTTAGAAATAAGAAACAGAATAATTGAAGCTTTCTAACGCCAATATCAGCTACTAATGGGCCAATTTTCAACGTTAACAAAACGAAACATTTCTTAAATTATAGTTGAATAGGTTCCATAGCTTTTAAGACCTTTCAAAAAAACCCTATATTTGTTAAACACTCTGATTTCCTAGGAAAAAATGTATTTTCAAATGATGAAATCACGACTAACTTTTAAAAAAGGCCAAATGTTGAAAACAGCACTGAATAGCAATGAGATGTATGACTAGATAGTGCGAAGGCAAATACGGTGATTGAACAGGATGGCTGCTTAAATTCCAATTTTAAATTCTTGAATTTTTTTCGGACTCCAAGAATCCAAATGTAGACAATTCTTACCGAAGATAAATTAAAATTAATTTCTACTATCAAACTATTTTTAATCCAATGAAAAATTATCAAAAAAAAATATTTTTTTTTATGATGAAAAATCAACTATATTTTTTTATCCAATTCAAATCGAAAGCCCTTGTTATATGGTCAATATATACAACCACATAAAAAAAATATATAAAAAAAAACAAAAAAACAATGAGCAAACAATTTTTTTAAACCTTTTGGCATTTTTAAGGTAAAATTTTGAGATTTTTTTTGTTTCCAAATATAATAAATGGAAAAAAATATCACATGTTAACTCAGTTCACATAAACTTGAGATTCGACGTAAACGTAATTTGAATCACACGTAAAAACATGTTTTTAAATGTAATTTGTTGCAAATTTCTATCAAATTGCATTGAAATTTAAATGTTTATTGATGTGCAAAAGTGATACATCAGAAATGATTTAACATTCGAAAATATGTTTTTGTTGCCAGGCCTAGTTATATAATATTAAATTTGAAAAAAAAACAACGTTGAGTTGGCAGCATTTAAATAATTTTTTTTCAGCGAGAAAATCCAGCTTGAATTTATATTTTATCTTTTATTAGTTGAACTTTTTTTTAAGAGACAAAAGCTTTAATATTACCGTTTTGCCCCAAAAAAGTGCTTAAAAACTACTGAAAGATTTTAAATGTTAATTATTTACTACAAAAATATGTTGCATATCATAGGATGCATTTTAAAAGCATTTAAGAAATATGACAGAGTGAAAAAAAAATTAGATGGTCTTATAAATCGAAAAATTTAGATCTATTTTCATAAAATGTTGATGAAGAAAATAATTTTTGCGTCTTTGTGCACAAGTTTATCAAAGCTGATATCGTAAGAAAAATAAAAAAAATTGGGGAAAGTAAAACGCTGTTAGTTTCAAAGTTTTTTTTTCTTGCATTTTAACTTGATTTTTTAATACAAAATATAAATAATTTTTGTTTCCAGTTTTTCGATCTCGCATCAAATTTTTTTATAAAACTGAGCGGCAATTTTTAATTGATTTATATGAAAATTATCATTGAAAAAAAAAATCATTTTGCATAAATCAGTATACATCACGCAGAAAAATAAGACATGAATCAACAAAACATTTTGATGATTCGAAAATAGTCATTTTTGTTGAATCAACGCTAAACGTCAAAGCAACTATTTCAAAACAAATAAAGAATTTTGTGGAATTGAGAAAATCATGGTTTGTTTCATCGCATAATTTTTGTTGATTATATTCAACAATAATTTTGTTACAGTAAACCTCGTACAGGCTGATTCTACAAAAAAATCTGCGTCTGATGCTTATTTCAGCATTTGAAATCAACTCGGTAGATCGGTACAGAACGTACAAGTATTGATATTGTGCAATTTTTTGAACTGTAATGATGTATGATGGCAGATGTATAAGATAAATTTAATCTTGAATAAACCTAGTTTGAATTCTATTTTTTTTATTTCTTCCTCAAAAACCAAATGGTAGTCAATTGTTATTGTAAGGAATTTACTGAGTTTATTAAACAATATAATTAGCTTTCAAAAAAGATGGCGAAAAAATTCTATACTGAACAGTTTATGGGAATTTCACTCATATTCAAAATGTTTAAACCGAGCGCTTCTATTTTTAGCTAAACCATTCAAAGTATTTCGATAAAATATAGTTTTTGTCACTGGTAATAAAAAATGCTTTAATATATAAAATATTAAGCATTCATTTTTAATTTGAAGCAAAAAGTATCAATTTAGTCTTCAAGTCTTCAAAAAACAACCCCCGGAGTGCTATGGGCAATTTCCAATTTCTTACGTTTTCCAAAATACAAAATTTGGAAAAACCTTAAAAGTTTTTTATCCAATGAAAATAATATTTTTAGCATACACAGTTTTTTTGAAAAATCACAATCCATAATTATTAGGAATTAATTTGTTAATAGTATAATAATTCTGGAGTAAACACAATAAGTAAAAGAAATCAAATTTTGAAGTAAAGTGCTCAAAATCAACTAAGCACAAGAGTTAAAAAATGAAAAAAAAAAATCGAACAAAAATAAAAATCACGCAAGTAAATATTTTTTCTTATAATTACAGCGTGTTCTTCGGATAATTGAATCACGATTGTTTGTGCTCTAAAGCAGTGATTCTCATCAGTCTTCTAGAATGGTAGAATACCGCTAAAGTAAAGTATTTTTTTTCAAGGGCATTAAACCACTTAAATTTGACAAAAATAATCGATTCCCGATTTTTTATCGAAAAATTGCAAATTATTTTGAAACTTACTTTATTATTGACAAAGGGTCATCTTCTGACCTTCATTTGCAGAACCTCTGTCAAATTTGTCAGATGATTTGGCAGGTCTCATATGGGTGTAGCTTTTGCCAGATAATTCGCAGTAATCAATGCCTTCTCTGATTGCCTACCGGTATCAATGGCCAAAAAGAAATCGAGAAAGCTTTTCATTAACTGGAAGCTTCCACTCACAAATACTCACAACTCACACAAACACACTCTCACCAAAACCATTCGAGAGATCCCAAAGCATCGTCTCACCCCGCGAACATGGCGCATGTTCTCGCTCCCAAGGCCTGGCGTTACGCCCCGTTACCCGCGTTCTCTCCGCCGTAACTTCTGATCTCTCTTCAAAGCCCGAACTTTTGACAGTTTGTCGCCGCCGTTTTTCTTTGTTTTTTTTTTTGCGTTTCGGGCTTCGGATTCGCTCGAGATGTTCCGGGGATGCTGAGAGCGGATCCGGAGCGCACCCAGTCAGAGCCGGACATCGCGCGGTGGTCGGTCGGTTCCACGGGAGGAAAATTGTCCCAGGGCGTGCTATCGGAGCTGGTTTTTCACGTCGTCTTTGCGTCGCGTGTTACGTGTCGGGGCTGAACCCGGGTTTGGCCAGTTTTTTGGACCGTGCAGGTCGTCGTCGTGGTTCCGGTGGATTGATTTCGCGTGTCACTAGGGTGGTGCATTCGTTTGAGGGTTCCAAACTACCCCACCCATTTTCGTTCTCAGAAAAGCCGGAAGTGGTCGGACCCGTCAAAAAAAAATTGTCCCCGGGTGACGAACGTCCGAGATTAGTGCCATGAGGGAATCAGGATAAAACAGCAAAAAAAAAGCGCGTCTCTTTTTCCGGTGAACAAAAAGAAAAACAACCTCCCACGCGGGTCGTCCTTGCCATCGCCTCGTGGGCACGGAACGGAAAATGAAGGAAAAACGTGCTGTTGTTTTTCCCGCCGTCGCCGCCAGTGGGCGCCCAGTCAAGTGAAACTTTTCGCCGGTTGTCGTAATTTTTCTTGAGCTTTTTTTTTTTGTTTGCCCTCTCTCTCTCGCTTTTGTGGTTGTGGTGGTGGTGGTTGCGAAAGTCATCTGATTATTCAATTTTGTTGTGGTCGTGTGGCGCGTTAAGCGTGAAAAAAGAAGAAAAAGAGGGGGGAAAAACGTGCGAAGAAAAATACGTTGACAAGTGGATGAGCCAAAGTCACCCGCCGACCCCTCTCCCTGGCAGAAAAGCAGCGGGTGGTGCTTTTTGTTTCAACCAGAAAGAAGCAGGAGGGAGGAAATCCTCCCATTTGCCTCCCTTAAGGGTGGTGGTGGGTGGTTGTGTTATCGTCGCTTCGAGTATCAGCTGGAAGCTGTTGCCGATAAAAAGTGAAAAAAGTGACAAACGAGAAGAGAGAAGTGGGGTTTGAGATTGTGAATTTGGAAAAAAAAGTTCAGAAAAAAAGTGTCGAGTGGAAACAAAAAATAATAATAACAGCGAACAGTGAGGAATATTCATCACGAAAACGTGCAGATTGCAGAGAGACGGTGACAAACGTTCAAAGTAAGATAGCTTTAACAGAAAGAGTGCTTCATTAGTTCAAGTAGAATAAATTTGATTCTTTTTAACAAAACAATAGATTGTTCTATTTCATAATTATCTAGTTTGATTTTTGAATAACAAGCAGCTGAAAAACCATCTTATTTTAAGAATCATCTTTTTAATAAACGCAATGATAGGAGGTTTTAAAATAGGCCTAATACTATCAAACAAAAATACAAAATAAATGCAATTAAAATACCAAAAAATTAAACAAGATAAAAAATATAAAACAAGAGAAGCAAAGTTTTTCTTAGAACAAAAGTTGCTCAAAGTGACCTCCAGAACACGGTAAAAATAAAAATAAAACGAAAAAAAATGGACAATAGAAGGTTGATTAACGTAACTTTAACCGTAATGTATGAATCGACTATAAATTTTAACGCTCTATGTGAAAATTTTGTAGAAAGACACTGACTCCTGAAATTTGGACTCCTCTCTGGAAGTACATATTTTCCTCAAAATAGTGACTACAAACACTGACACCAAACAAACTCAAGCTCAACGTTAGTTTTTTTGAAATGGTCTGATTTTTTTTGGTGGAGTTCAAAGTTAAATTAAGGTGTTTCCTAATTGTGGGAGGAACAATAACATCCCACATTTTTGGAACAAGCTATTTTCAGCCAGTTTTTGTAGCCAGAGAATGATTAAAAAAGTCCTTGCAAGTATTAAAGACATACGAAAAGTTACCTTTTGGATTCTATACTTCAAGTTTAATCCGATTTTTTTCCTCAAAATATTATATCATTTGGTCCCGAGATCTTCGAAAACTTTTAAATAAAATTTGCACCAGCCTAAATATTGATTTTTTTTCTAAAAACTATACCAGCAACCTTAGTGATAGTAAAAATAGTAAATGGTTTAAATACTTTAAATTTGATATTACCAAGAAAAACTATGACTTTCAAAGTCACCCCGGTATTCATTCTGATTTGATGATTTTTTAACGTTACTATTTTTTTCAAACATTATTTAACAATATTTTTTCAGAAATAGTGCATGGATTTTGTGTGGCCTACCCCAGTACATGTTTCAAAAATAATAATCTTGAGAAAAACCTTACTAGTTGGAAAATATCCCAACAATAATTTGAAATCCTGTCATTGTTACCATTCAAGAGATTTTCTTTGTTTTTCATACGATTTGGGGATTTCAACATTCAAAGAAATTAGTGAATTGATTCCTGGTGGAATTGTATATTCTGGGTAGTGACTTCTGTTTGTTGGACTTATCGTTGAATTATATTTTGCCTAGAAGGTAGTTATTAGAACTTTGACCATTTTGTACATGGTGGATTCAAATATTAACACTTTTTGCTTACCCAGATTTGTAAAATATTTGTAGAGACGAATTTTGAAATGAAAAAACAACTCTGATGATTTGGAAACATTTGCAAAGTTTTTTTTTGTATAGAACCATAATATTTACTTGAAAAGACAACCATTTTATTGATTTTTGTTTTGATTTATCATTACTTTTCTGATTATTATTCAGAAAATCATTTTTATGTCCTAACAATGGGGAATTTTCTATTCCTTTGAAATGTATATATAAAAAAAAATATGTTAGCTATTACTTAAGGTCAAAGTTCTGATAGACCGATAAAAAAAACTGATGAAAAAGTGTACATTTATTTGTTGTAAGTGTATATTTATTTGTCTTAAATGACTTTAAACTTTAGTAACGTAAGTTAGTACCTGGCATCTCCATTAGTATGAAAAACACATTTTTTACTGAAATACGCAATTTTCACTGGTAGAATATTGTGCATGTTTTGCTATCAAGAAGGCGAAACAAACCCTTCAACTTAAAATCTGTCAGTTCCCAACAAAAAAAAAATCGATGTCTAAACTTTTAGTATTGAAATGCCAGATAAACAAACTAAACTTTTATTCCGTGCTCCTATTTTTTCTTAACAGTCCTAATGATAGTCTACAACTTAGCCGAAAACACCAAATCAATCAAATCCCTTCTCAGGACACAAATGTTCGAATTCTTACATGCCGATTTTGAATGACCAGCCCGCAAAATTGTACGACGCCTAATTAGGGAAGATGAGTATGGGAACACTAATGATGCAAAAAAGCTACTTTTGACCTGGACATGAAACGCATTGACAAAGTTTCATAAAAATAAAAAAAAATATACAAAATTTAGAGTCACAAAAAAAAATCTTTAAGTTAGTTCTTCAAAAAACAAAAAAAAACGATAGAACTCACCAAAATGCACAAAACATCTACAAATTTTGCATAAAAAACTGGTCATATGAACGGGTAAAATGCAATCTGTTTTCCGATTTAGCAAAATTTCAACTGTACATATTTTTTTTTTGTCAGTCTTAAAGAACATTTAAAACATTAGTATATCTTAGTTATTAATAAACTGTTTGTTGCCGTTGTCCTGGAACATTTTGGGTTATGAATGCCTGTTTTTTGGGAGCACATTTCACGATACAAAGTGGGAAAAATGTGCTGAAGAATCTAATTTCCGCGGGTCAAGATAGGTGTTGGAGATTGAATTGACGTGTGTCACTTCTTCAGAAATATTTTTCAGTAAATTGGGGTTAACCGGTGCCGTTATGGAGCCAATAAGAAAAGGATTTTGGGGTTAGCATCGAAGCTTCGAGACAAATTGTGAGCTCTAGATTTTAGCACGAATCCCTACAAAATAGAAACTGTGTTGATGGATCAAATCCAGTTGATCGATTCTGCTTCGATGTATTTCCATGAATGAACGCACACTAAAATCAATTTCACGTCACTTTTTTTCCCCCACAAGAGTTGTTTAAAAAATTGTCAATTTCCGGTCAGCATCGTTCGGGAACGGTCCGTCAGGCAGCAATTCCAATTACCCCATCCAGCTTCGAAAGGTCATAAATTTTCCACTCCGTTCCGTTCAGAATCGATGAGAGCTCGTGTGGTTCACCGTTGGAACGGTGGCAGTGGCAAAAAGGGTTATTTGCTCATCACCTTCCAGTGGTTTTTTTGTGAAGGGGAGACCCCCGCCCTAAAAAAACCATCTATTATAGCAGTAATTATCTTCCGACACCTGCTAACCAAAATCTTCGAATCCTGCTGCGATCGACCCTCAATTTCGGGGCTATTCGAGTAATGAGTGACTCTTTGCAGAGGGAAGGGTGCGGAGCAACCAAAAATATTCATCCCTTGTCAAAGCTTTGGCCCCGCCGGAAAAGCCATCCCCAAATCCCTCCGCCCCCATTGACCTGCCTCCCCCACCCGTGGAGTGATTAGTAGTTAGTGATAAGAGCCAAACTCGGGAGGAGCCACAAAAAAAGGTGAAACATAATTCTTCCTTATTTATCGCCGCAATCTTTTCTCGTCAGAGCTAACCCACCCGCCACCATATTGGGAGGGTTTTCGAAATATGGGCCGAATCTGTGGGGGGAGCAAACCGGAAAACGGAAAACGGTGGCGGGCCGGAAGGGTCCTCGAACGGAACAGGAGGGGAAAGTTCTTCCCGGTGACCCTTTTTTGCTTTGCTCTTCTAGAAGGGTGTTTTGGGTGTTGCTCCTTTTTTTTGTGCGGTTTAACGGTGTATGAAGGGAGGGTTGCTCAAACTGGTTGATAAATTGTGAGCATGCATCTTTTTCAGATGAAAGTTTAGTTTGATGTTAAATTTACATAGTATAATTTTCGAAGGTTGCAAAATGTTATGGTTACACAGAAAAAAAGATTTTATTTTATACGAATATTTGGTTCTTTTGAAATGTAAGCCTGATTCAAAAATTTTGAAAATATTTTTTTCGAAAAGATCGGAAAATTTTACGGAGATTTCATAATTTAACATAGTAATGGCCTATCTACAATCACTTAACTTAGAAAATTTCACTTAGCTTAGGAGTTTGAATCAATGGAAATGAATCTGATCTTCTACAATGAAAAGGAATAAAATTAGAAACTTGACGTATGGTTTGGAAAATTTCAAATTCTACGGTAGGTTGACGTTTCCATATCAAAGGTAAACAAACAACTGCATAGCAACGTATATCAGCCCAGCAAATTTTCAAAGTTGATTGTGGATGACGGCCGTAAGTTGTGTACATTTTCTAAGTTTTACTTTACTTAACTATTCTAAGCTAAGTGATTGTAGATACACAGCAAAAAATCCATTATTATCAAAATTTTCAAATCAAGACTAACATTTTAAAAGGGCGTAATATTTAATGTTTGGCCTTTTTGAAATGTTATTCTTGATTTGAAAATTTTAAAAATATTTTTTTCGAAAAGATCGGAAAATTTCACAAATGTTTCGTATTTTAACATTGAAAATCGGACCATTAGTTGCTGAGATATTGACGATAGAAAATGGTGGATTGTTTGGGTGAGACTTAGAAAACATCAATTTTCCTGTTTTTAGACCTTTGCATTGCAATATCTCAGCAACTAAAGGTCGTATCAACAAAGTCCCAAGAAGCAAAATATAGAGAATTTTCTCAGTTTTCAAAAATATTTTCTTCAAAACTGGGCAAACATGTGCACTTATTTAAAAAAATGAAAAACTGCGACTATTTTCAAAAAAGTCACCTAAATATGGCTATAACTTGAAAACGGTGAACTTTATCAAAATTTCACAAAAGTACTTTTTGATTGCAAATTTGATTTTACATCGAAAAATGAAGTTGAAAAATTTTTACGATCAAAATTTCGATTTTTTGAAAAAATCAGTATTGATTAAAAAATTCATAACTCGGTCAATGATTTTTTGCACAACCTGGAAATTTCTGAAAAGTTGGCATTTGATGTCCTCTAAAACATATCGAAAAGAAAGTTAAAAAGTTAAAAAAAAATTCACCAATTTTTTTTACCGTGTATCATTTTTTTCCAGTGTAGTCCGTATCCATACCTACAACTTTGCCGAAGACACCAAATCGATCAAAAAATTCCTTCAAAGATACAGATTTTTGAATTTTCATCCATCATTTTTGTATGGACAGCTGCCAAATTTGCATGGAAAATTATATGGACAAACTAATGATGCAAAATGGCTTCTTTGGGCATACCGAATGCACCAAAAAAGTTTCAGTCGGATTAAAAAATTCAAAAAAAAAATTCGAATGACCGAAATCCTAGAGAACTGCTCTTGATTTTTTTTATATTTTTTTGAACTCCCTTTACAAAAAGTGAGTTCATTAAAAAAAACTCAAAAAGTTAAACAGAAAAAGGGTTTCGTTTAGCGGACCTTTCTTTAATTTTAAGTTTGTTATTTGGATGCTGAAATAACATTTAAAAAAAGTAATTTTAAATCGTCTCATGTGTTCAAAAAATCGCCAGAATGTATTTATTCCATACTAATAATGAAACGTGAAGTTCAAAGTACCGATAAACATCTGGCAGACATAAATCTTAAAATTATGAAGTGGGGAGGGGAGAGAGGATATGAATTAATTCAAGAGATTCCCGAACAGACGGTAATAACTAAATTCATGCCATTTCAATAACAAAAACTGTTAAAATAACAAAAACTGTTATGGAATATTCTTACAAAATCCATTTTTTCATAAGGCTTTAATAACAGTTTATGTTATCATATCAAAATTTGTTATTGGTCTGATATTGGTTGAGAGCCAACACAACTTTGGAATAACATTTTTTGTTATGGAAGAATACCTCCAACTGTTATTGGGATGATCGGATTAGTTGTTAAAATAACAAAAAATAATAACAAAGATTTGTTCGAAGAATAACTGAAAATGTTATTAGTCTGTTATTTCAATAACATTCCAATAACAAAAAAATAATAACGACGAATAACAATTCTTGTTATAAATAACATAAAATGTTATTGGCCTATTATTTTCTAATATCAAAAAATGTTATTCCCAAGTTATTTCCGTCTGCTCGGGATTGTAGAATTCAGATTTTTTGATACATTTTTCGGCTTCTCAATGGTAAAATTTACATTTTTTGTAACAAAAACTTTTGAAAACATTTGTGCCGTTAACATTAAAAAAAAACAAAACTAAACAATTTTGAAGTTTGAACGCTTCAGTTTCGTCAAGGCATGAAAGATTGTTGCGTTGGTTGCCTTTGCATTTATCAATCAAATATTTTTAATGTTCCACTGACACATTGGGCATTTCCTAGATAATCTTCAAACATTTTTGGGGTCATATTATACTTCAACGATTCAAAATAAGTCTGTTTTAAATTTACTCAACTCATTCACACAAAAAAAAATCAGTACAATCCAGATTTTCCAATTTTCTGCTTTTGAAATATGTTTTCCTTTGGCATCCATCTGCCAGGCTGCTGTCCCATCGATTTGCTCCAATAAATCAAAAGTTTGAAGACGAACCAGAGAAAAACGTCGAAAAAACCGTTGACGACTCTGTTTCTGGTGCCAAAATCGAGGTTCACCCACTTTGGGGCTGTTTTTCGACAGTCAATCCGGTGGAAGAAGATGATGTTTGGGGGGTGGCAACGTTTCTTGTTAAATCGAACCGAACGACCACCCTCGATTTTCCTCTTTTCCTCCCCAGGGGGAAAGTAACTGAAGGTCGTCCTCCAACCGCCATCGTTCGGCTGACTGAGCCCAGCAAGGAAAGGGAAGTGGCAATCTTCCGGTTGCTTTCCAGGCTCGACTTATTTTCGAGTTTTTGGGTAGATTTTTCGGTTTTGACGGGGGGACGGTTTCCCTCCCCCTCTAGTTGGGATGGAATTTTAATGATTATTTTCCTAAATCAGTAATAGTCGAGTTAATGCGATCAGGGAGTTAAGTCTGTGATGGAATAATCTTTGGCGGGGTGGCACACGCAGGGGAAATTGTTTTTTTTTTTTTTTGCTTAGTTTGGACTTAATCCCTAATCCACAGCGGATGTCCAAACCCCCAAGTCCCGGAAGGAGGAATGTTGTCCGGGATACGTGATTGCTTTGAGAGCCAGATCAAATTTAAATTTTACACTTGATTGCACATTCGCGCCCAGTCAGGCAGGTTCCAGGCCTCGAAGGTCTCCCCAGAAATACCACCGGCAAAATTCAAAACTCAATTACGCGCATGTTTAACAAGGCCAATTTGCTCGGTCGGAGGGAAAATTTTTGTGTCGCAATTTTTCAACCCCCCCAGTTGAGGGTGGACAAATTAGCTGGAAAATTAAAAATTACATTTTCTCATCAGCGAGTAATTTTTGTTCGTGCCTTACGGTGGATTTGAGTAATGTGATTAATTTTGAGTTTATTTTGAGACATCCCATAATTCAATGTAAAAAATAGTGTTAAGTGTTTAAATCAATTGACTGAAACGCTTAAGCTAACACAATTTACAGACTCAAACTAAATTACACATCTAAAACGAAGCTCATCTTTCCTTCAATTTCTCTCTCTCTGCTGGAAATCACAGCGTTGTAATTCAATTATGTCCACACCAGAGGGCATTTCTATGTGCCATAAATGAGACTGTCTGTTGCGAGAAAAATTTCCCACAAGGTGCAGCGCGGGTGGTTCTGGTGGGCGGAAGGAGTTGGTCAATCTAGCTAAACGGAGCTTGCGATGTGAATAAGTTCCTAACTAGGAGAATTAGCACATGCACACACACACACACACACACACACAGTCACACATACTTCAGACCCATACAAAGAGTGGCAAACATTCGTTTACACTAATGAAAAGAGCAGTCCGTTTGTGTGGGTAATTGTGAGGGTGTGTTTGTGTTTTATTTTTTATAGCTCGTCGCTAGCATGATGAATTATTTCTGCTTCCGTCAATCACGGACAAACGTCCTTGCTGGGTTCTCCATTAGCCTGGCGGATGATCACATGGAGAAAAGCACAAGCTAACACATGCGTACTGCTATAATGTGCTGGGAGAAAACAATCGTTTTTAGGCTGATGGAATTTATTATTTTCAAAGAGGTTCCTTTAAGTTCCAAACTCTTTTCTCTTTGGGAAATTTTCGTTTCGAACGGGAATTCAAAATATCCAAGTATTGAAGACATTTATTTTTCCCCGAAAAATAACTTTTTGCGGTGCTGTACATTGGAATTCCACAGAAATTTTAAATATTTTTTATCGATCCCAGACACCCAGACATACTAAATGGGTAATTCTCTACCAACTCACACGAAATCGGGAAAAGTTGCCCCGACCCCTCTTCGATTTGCGTGAAACTTTGTCCTTAGGGGTAACTTTTGTCCCTGATCATGAATCCGAGGTCCGTTTTTTGATATTTCGTGACCGAGGGGCGGTACGACCCCTTCCATTTTTGAAAATGCGAAAAAAGAGGTGTTTTTCAATAATTAACAGCCTGAAACGGTAATGAGATAGAAATTTGGTGTCAAAGGGACTTTTATGTAAAATTAGACGCCCGATTTGATGGCGTACTCAGAATTCCGAAAAAAAAAACGTATTTTTCATCGAAAAAAACACTAAAAAAGTTTTAAAGATTTTCCCATTTTCCGTTACTTGACTGTAAATTTTTTTTGAACATGTCATTTTATGGGAAATTTAATTTACTTTTCGAATCTACATTGACCCAGAAGGGTCATTTTTTCATTTAGAACAAAATTTTTCATTTTAAAATTTCGTATTTTTTCTAACTTTGCAGGGTTATTTTTTAGAGTATAACAATGTTCTACAAAGTCGTAGAGCAGACAATAACAAAAACTTTGATATATAGACATAAGGGGTTTGCTTATAAACATCACGAGTTATCGCGATTTTACGAAAAAAAGTTTTGAAAAAGTTACTTTTTGCGTTTCTCTTTGTTTCGTCGTCCGTGTCTGTCGCGGGTGACCATGAACGGCCATGACCGATGACGACCAACTTTTTCAAAACTTTTTTTTCGTTAAATCGCGATAACTCGTGATGTTTCTAAGCAAACCCCTTATGTTAATATATCAAAGTAATTGTCTGCTCTACAACTTTGTAGAACATTGTTACACTCTAAAAAATAACCCTGCAAAGTTAAAAAAAACACGAAATTTTAAAATGAAAAAAAAAATGTTCTAAATGCAAAAAAGACCCTTCTGGGTCAATGTAGATTCGAAAAGTATATTAAATTTCCCATAAAATGACATGTTCCAAAAAAATTTACAATCGAGTAACGGAAAATGGGAGAATTTTTAAAGCTTTTTTACTGTTTTTTTCGATGAAAAATACGTTTTTTCGGAATTCTGAGTACGCCATCAAATCGGGCGTCTAATTTTACATAAAAGTCTCTTTGACGCCAAATTTCTATCTCATCACCGTTTCAGGCTGCAAATGATTGAAAAACACCTCTTTTTCGCATGTTCAAAAATGGAAGGGGTCGTACCGCCCCTCCGTCACGAGATATCAAAAAACGGACCTCACATTCGTGATCAGAGACAAAAGTTCCTCTTAAGGACAAAGTTTCACGCAAATCGAAGAGGGGTCGGGGCAACTGCTATGTGAGTTGGCGGAGAATTACCCAAATATGATTTAAAACGCAGGAAATTTAATTTCAATTTTTTTCAGTTGGTTGGACTTCTAATTCCATTAATATTTTGAAGTTGTTTGAAAGCAATATTTGGCTTGCCCTCTGAATTTTCAGACCGACTTTAAAGAACGGGGGGGCGGATAAACTTTAAAAAATATTTGCAACAGCCTAATTGCAACACAACTGTTTCACCCTAACAGGAAGTGTGGGAATGGAGTAGTCGTATTGTCCAAAATCGATAAAAAATGAATGTTGTTGATTTAGAGGATATTCTTCAATTCGAACTCGATGAGAAAAGCGAATCCGAAAAGGCAGCTTTATCAATAAAATTTTACGGGCGATCAACTGAAAACTATTCAAAATACATTTCCTTGCGTTGATTATCACTTTAAGCATGATTGAAACACTTAGAAAGTATGTTAAGGTTTTGAAAAATTTCTATTCACAGTCCCGCAATTATTTTTTTTGGGAACTTATTTTTTTCGCAAAGTCTTAGATCTTTTTGGAATATAATGATTATATTTTTTTTGTCAAACAGCTGTACTGATGTACAATGTATTATACAACACTTTTTCCATGAAAAGTTATTAAAGTTTTTCTAGGGACATAAATTTTAAAATATATTTGCAACGGCTTTATGATTAAAAAAAGGTTTTTTTGGAAAAAAAATCTTAGTCAAATCATTTCTATATTATCCAAAAATCTCAACTTGGAGTTAAATTGTTGCCCATAATTCTCTGTAGCTCAAAAGGAGCCATTTCAAAAAAAAAATCAAATTCAAAAACTAATTTAATCCACCTATGCGGCTGGTGCCTTCCTCACACCTTACTAAAATATTGTTTAGGATTCATTGAAAAGGGGTTTCAACTACCTAACTACACTTTTTGCTTCGAATTCCGGACACTCGATTTTGCTAATGAACCGCACAAATTTGGACTGAAAAATGTAGGTTTATGGCAATCTTTAGGTCTCAAATATGCTGAGCAACTCTCTACGAAATTGGCCGATTTTGACCATTTTTATTTTTTGTATTTTTTTTAAATTTAGCTCAAATTTTGTGGAGGCCTTCCCTATGACCATAGAAGCGATTTTGTGTCATTGATAACCCCTACAACTCTGCATACAATTTTGGCTGCTGTCCATATAAAAAGGGTACGTCAATATTCAAACATTTTTAACTTTTGAGTGAATTTTCTGTTTATTTTGAAGTTTTCGGCAAAGTTGTAGGTAGGACCATTGAGACAAAAATAGGCGCACGAAAAAAATGCTGATTTTTCAATAAACATTTTTTTCTCACAAAAACTCGATTTCCCAAAACGATTATTTTTTGATTTTCGAGATTTTTTAATATGTTTTAGGGGACAAAAACTCGCAATTTTGGTCAAAAAAACTGCCGCCAAATTATGATTTTTTGAAAAAATAGTGATTTTTGGAAAAATCGAAATTTTACACAAAAACATGACCTCAATTTTTTATGTAAAATTAAATTTGCAATTAAAAAGTCCTTAGCAGATTTTTTGATAAAGGGCGCCGTTTTTAAGATAAAGCCATCGAAAGTTTGATTTTTACAAAATATTTGCATTTTTTCGATTTTTAAAAATAGTGACCATGAGTGAATTTTTTTAATCAAGACTTAAATTTCAAAATGGCGTAATATTGAATGTTTGGCCCTTTTGAAATATTAGTCTTGATTGAAAAAAATCAAAATATTTTTTTCGAAAAGATCGGAAAATTTCACGAATGTTTCATGTTTTAACATTGGAAATCGGACCATTAGTTACTAAGATATCGGCAATAGAAAATGGTGGGTTATTTGGGTGACACTAAGAAAACTTCTTAGTGTTTCTTTGTCTTTAAGCAGTTGTATCTCAGCAACCCGAGGTCCAATCTTCAATGTCTCTTAGACAATTTCATAGCAAATTTTCTGAACTTTTCAAAAAAAAAAATATTTTTAGAAATGGTCACTCATGGTCACTATATTTCAAATATGAAAAACTGCAAATTTTTTGTAAAAATAAAACTTTCGGTGGCTATATCTTGAAAATATAGCATTTTATCAAAAAATCTGTACCTTCATGTAACACTTAGTTTTCGAATTGCCATATCTTGGGCACAAAAAATTATAGAGCAAAACTCGACTGCTTTTTTGAAAGAAACGCTGAATTATATAAAATCATTTAATTTTTAATTAAAATCAAACTTTAATGATTTTTGCGCAATTGAAAAATTGTAGACCCGGACAGACGGTAATATAAAAAATCATGCCATTTCAATAACAAATACTGTTAAAATAACAAAAAGTGTTATGGAATCTTCATGAAAAATCCATTTTTGCATAAGGGTTTGATAACAGTTCATTTTATCATAACAAAATTTGTTTTTGGTCTGATATTGGATGAAATCCAAAACAACTTTGGGATAACATTTTTTGTTATGGAAGAATAACTTCAACTGTTATTGGGATAACAAAAAATAATAACAAAGATTCAGTCGAAGAATAACGACAAATGTTATTGGTCTGTTATTACATCCAATTACAAAAAAAATCATAACGACGAATAACACATCTTGTTATAAATAACATAAAATGTTATTGGTCTAGTATTTTCAAATATCAAAAAATGTTATTCCCAAGTTATTACCGTCTGCTCGGGTACATGGAACTTCATCAAATATATTTGATGATTGTTATTCGTCGTTATGATTTTTTTTTGTAATTGGATTGTTATTGTCATAACAGACTAATAACATAAACCAACATTTATTTTACATCCAGGCTTTTTACACGCAGCTGGATGACTACTTTTTTTGCTGTGTATATCTCTCTGCCCGAACAGACGGTAACAACTAAATTCATGCCATTTCAATAACAAATACTGTTAAAATAACAAAAACTGTTATGGAATATTCTTACAAAATCCATTTTTGCATAAGAGCTCAATAACAGTTTATGTTGTCATAACAAAATTTGTTATTGGGTTAATATTGGTTGAAAGCCAAAACAACTTTGGAATAACATTTTTTTGTTATGGAGGAATACCGCCAACTGTTATTGGGATGATCGGATTAGTTGTTAAAATAACAAAAAATAATAACAAAGATTTGTTCGAAGAATAACTGAAAATGTTATTAGTCTGTTATGACAATAACAATCCAATAACAAAAAAATAATAACGACGAATAACAATTCTTGTTATAAATAACATAAAATGTTTTTGGCCTATTATTTTCTTATATCAAAAAATGTTATTCCCAAGTTATTTTCGTCTGCTCGGGTGCACAGTTAAACATTCGTTATTAGAAAACTTTTAAGAGTAAATATTTCTTCTTTTATGATATTACCTAAAAATAGAAAGGTGGCATTTCAACGGAAAAGTGTTTACACATTTTCAAAGAAAAAATTACAAACCGGAAAAAAGAAGTTGGATGTTATATTACCATGATTTGTTTTACTATGTGGTTTACATTCGCTCAAAAGCTCACTCGCTTATCTGCCGATGGATAATGTTTAAAAAATGTATTCAATTCATTGAACAGCATAAACTAGAACAGAAAAAGAGAGGTAAAACCAATTTTTCAAATTAAAAGGTCATTAAAAATGTTTGTAGAACCATTAATTAATAAAGCTCACAAAGCTTTTATTAATGTTTCGAAACCATTATCGACTAAAAACATAAATAAAAACAAAACATTAAAAAGAGGCATTAATCCATAATCATGTAATTGCTCAATCACGAGTTAATTACGAGTTTTCGAGAGAACCGGAAAAAAAGCCCCGATCGTGACCCGCGTGCTTTCCATCGCTGAAAACCAATCAGTGCAATCGCCCTCCCAAAAATAGCACCCACTCATGGTGATTTCAGCTGGTTTGCCAGTCATTATTAGTGTGCCAAAGGGGGGGGGGGGAGAGGGTCTGAGGCCTGGAGGAAACCCAACACTCATTACTCATCATCATCACAGCAGCCAATCGCGGGGACCAGCTTGTAGAAGGGCATTGGGCAGGGCCAAGTGATTTCCGAGGTCAAACACGCTACAGTTCATTCAGATTGCTTTAGGGCTGGTCGAAATGATGAAAAAATGAAAAAAAGTTGGATTATTTTGATTTTTTCTGATTTTGTAAATTGACATGTAATTTTTAAAAGTAATAATTTTGACCACTTTCAAGCCAATTCAACCCACTTTTCACCCAAAACTTCCCAGTTTAGTTGAGCACCGGACCATTCGGTCTGCCCCTAAAAGGGAGGCTTTAGCGTGCTGCGGTCGCGAAGGCCAAAGTAGTTGCCATTATGTACTGTAATAAGCCTTGAATAACTTTCTTTCTTCCACCGTTCGAGTCCCATCTTTGTTCCATTATTCTTCGTCAATCCGTGCGTTCTTGTTCTTCCTCGAAAATTTCCCCCTTTTTCCCGGCCAAAACAAACGACACACTAACACACACACACACACAAAAGCTCGGGGGGTGATCAGTCGGGTGTTTTATGGAATTCTTTCTTGGCAGAAGAAAAGAAGAACATGAGAAAAGAGTACATAATGCCCATGAAATAAAAATGTCCAGAATGGCTTAGAAGGGAGTAACGAAAATAAAAAAAAGAGTGAAAGAAAGAAGGGCAGGAGGGGAGGTAAGGCGGGAAAAGCCTGGGAAAATCACTGAAAAGAATATGCTGATTCCAGCACAAAAAGGTACACAGCAGCAGCGGGTGAGCATGGATAAAAAAAGAAGAGAGCAAGTGAGCCGGTGGAAATTCTTTTCCTCGACAAACGATTTTCCATCCTTTCTTTGCCAATAACAATTGGAAGGAGGGTGGGGTTGTGAGGAAACGCAGGGCAAGGATACTATAGAGTCATCCTCGTTTAGAACTCGACAGTTGGTTGTACTTTGTTCGAGCGTCTTTTGTTGCTGCGTACAACTCTTCTTTGGAGAGTGTGGATTTTTTTTTTCTGTGCGCTGCCTCTTTTGTGGTTCTTCAGATTTAAGGGAGACCAGTGGGTGGTACTACGAATATTTGATACGAACTATTGCAAATCAAACCGGGCCGAAGCGAAACTAGAGTCTGATTAGGGACAGCAGCTCTCAAATGCCTGAAATTTAGGAAACGATGCACTATTTGTGTTGTTCTGTGCTGTTCTATCCAAAACCATTAAAAAATCCAAATATTGTGCAACAACAAGGCTAAACAGCTGTCTCATTTCATGTCCTATCTACCTCGAGCATCTCTTCCTCGATGGTTCCATGGAATGTAAACTGATACTTCTCTTGCTCGATGATCCCTCCGATGTGGACATCCAGACAGTCAACTGTACTAACAAACATTAAATGAGATTTGAGGTTTAGAACTGTCAGCTACATTTCGCCACTTAATCATGTGGTTGGGCTACACACACATTTCGTAATGTAAATTACTTTCCAAAATGCTTCCCATTTAGTTGCTGACCAGTCGAACGTGATCATCGTGTACTGGACATTGATTTAACCGTGCTCCGAAACCCTCGGTAAACCACTCAGTTGAAAGTTTTGTGGGTTGTTTTTCGCGTTCAGCAGCGTAAATTTGGGAAGTTTAAGTATGGACCCAACAACAACATTTCAAAACGGGTAAATGTTCCAATTCATCTAATTAATTTTCAAGTGAATTGTTTTAAAAAAACGGGTGCCACGATATCTCCACACTGCATTGACCAAATCGGCTCAAAATGTTGGCAAAGCCTCTTTAAACCGGTTCCGGGTGCATGAAAAGATAGAAATATTTTTTTTTATTCAAAGTGTTCAAAGAAAACGCTAACAAAGTTTTAAAGTTCGACATGGCAAAATTTTGAGCGTAAATCGTCTCTTACTCAGTTTAATCATGAAATATCTTTATAAAGCTTACAGTAGTGATTGAAAATCATCTTTTAAGGCCGTTGCAAATATTTTTCAAAGCTTATGTCGCCCACCCTCCCCCTTCAATATCGATCCAAAAAATCAGGGGACATTAAAAATATTTTTTCAAAAAACTTCAAAATTTTAACGGAATTGTGAGTGTACATTTAAGAATGCATTCCCCTGTGTTTTTTTTACATTTTAAATATGTTCAATTTTTGGAAAATTCCGTTTTACAGCGCAGCAATAAGTTTGATTAATATTTAATAAATTTTGGCATTTCTCTCAAAGGCTCTAAAAGAAGTATTACAATGAAATTATTGAAAAAATGCTCATCCGGTAGCTCAACTCAAAATTCAACTATAAATTAAAAATTGCTAAAAATCAAGAGAAGAACTCAAAATATTCATTTTTGCTTGAAGTTTTCAATTGTGATAGTTAAACTATGTTTAACAAAAATGGATTATATGAATTTTGACTTTCATTGTTAATGGAAAGAGCAGAAAAATTGAATAATTTTCATGTTATTGTAAATCGAATTTCATTGAAATTTTGAAGATCTTTGAAAAAAAAATTGATCCCCTTACTTTTTGAGCCAAACGTTAACTTTCAAAAAATATTTGCTACTGCCATACTTAAAACGGCTGAAATATTCAAAAACATATTTGCTAGTTCATTTTCGATTCCAAATTTGAATTGCACCTAAAAATTAATATATAAATTTGGTTTGACGATATTTTCGTATGCATAACTCACACTTTTGTGCAATTCTCTACGAAATCGGTATTTTTTTTTAATTTTAATTTTTGTATTTTTTAATTTACTGAAACTTTTTTGGTGCATTCGAAATGCCCAAAGAAGCCAATTTGCATCATTAGTTTGTCCATATAATTTTCCAATTTGGCAGCTTTGCATGGCCAGTATGACAGTGTATGGCAATATCTCAGTAACTAAGGGTCGTATCAACAAAATTCAAAAATGTAAAATATGGAGAATTTTTTCAGTTTTTCAAAAATATTTTTTCCAAAAGTGGGCAAACATGTGCACTAATTTTAAAAAATGAAAAACTGCGACTATTTTCAAAAAAGTCACCTAAAAATGGATTTAACTTGAAAACGGTGCACTTTATAAAATTTTTACTAGAGTACTTTTTGATTGCAAATTTGATTTTACATCGAAAAATAATGTTGAAAAATTTTTGCGACCGATTTTTCGATTTTTTGAAAAAAAATCTTACCTCGCTCAAAGATTTTATGCACAACCTGGAAATTTCTGAAAAGTTGGCATTTTATGTCCTCTAAAACAAATCAAAAAATAAAAAAAATAAAAACAGTGTTTTTCTGCAAATCAAGTTTAAGTGACAAAAAGTTAAATAAAAAATCACCAAATTTTTTTTACCTTGCAAAATATTTTTTCAGTGTAGTCCATATCCGTACCTACAACTTTGCCGAAGACACCAAATCGATCAAAAAATTCCTTCATAAGATACAGATTTTTGAATTTTCATACATAATTTTTGTATGGCCAGCTGCCAAATTTGTATGGAAAATTATATGGACAAACTAATGATGCAAAATGGCTTCTTTGGGCATACCGAAGGCACCAAAAAAGTTTCAGTCGGATTAAAAAATTCAAAAAAAAATCAAATGACCGAAATCTGAAAGAATTGCTCTTTTATCAAAAAATTATAATTTTGGTACTAGAAAATTTGGGAGTTTTTTTTTAGTACTGAAAAGACAAATCAAAAATCGGATTTTTTCACTGTACCAGGAACAAAATTTTATCCAAATAAAAAAAAAAAAACAAAACAAAATTATCAAATAAAAAAAATATTTTTTTCCGATTTTAACTATTTCTGAATATAAGCCGATTATAACTGCAGACTTAAACGATAAAATAAAAATTTCAAAATTTGATGAGTAATTTTGAAAAGAGCGTTTTAAGATTTTTCATGTATCTCAGAAGCTGAAAAGATAATTAAGTCGAATCGAATCGTATACATGATTGAATATTTTGTTATGCAGTTTATTTATCTTCTCTAAACATCAAGAAGAGTAGACCGACACAAACATGTGAAAATAGTTGTGAATGCCTATAGAAGGAAAAGCAACAATTGTTTAAAATCTCGTAAAATTATTTTGTGTTAGGCCGTTGCAAATGGCTCTGACCAAAGTCGAGAGGGAGGGGGGAGGGGGGAGGGGGCAAAAAAATAAAAAAATATAAAAATTGAAATGACAAGCCTAGCTTTCAACATTTGGATGAAAAAAAAAAGTGTTTTAAAAAGCATTTTACAGGCGTACAGTTGCTTTCCAATCATTAGTTTTGAAAACATCGAGGTAAAACTTTTCGTGGAACTGTACATTGGTATTCCATGAAAATTTAAAATGTTTACAAAAGAGTTAAAACAAGGGGGGGGGGGCGACATAAACTTTGACGGCCTTAATCGTGTTAAAAAAAAGATTTATTCCAGAGTTTAATAGAACATTTTCAAAAAAAAAAATCAGTAAAAACTGATTTTAAATCAAAATTTAAAAGATAAGATTTACAGGTAATTTTTTAATATTTAATTATACAATAATTACTTTAGTTACCCATGAATTACTTTTGATTACTCGAATGAGCATTAATTGCTAAATAAATAATGAATTACCAAAGTTTAAAATCAAAGTAATTAATAATTATTTGCCAGTCTGAAGCCTTCCTGGAAATCCTTAAGGGAAGGTTTAAAATGTATTTGAAATCACTTTTTTTGCTAATGTTGGTTTCATGGGCAGTGATTTAAATTTTCAAACTTTTTTATTTTTTTGACGAGGGACATAAACTTTAAAAAAAATTGTAACGGCCTAAACACTTTTGATAAATTTTCAGTAATTGTCATTAAGGGTGACATTGGGTCTGTGGGTAAGATCGGGTCTTACAAAAATACTGGAATTTGTATGACCCAATCTCACCCCAGGTCACCCCTGATGACGGAATATGAAATATTGTGATTTTACCAAAAAATTATGTCTCTAAACAAGATTTTGCAAAATCAATTTGTATTTAGTCCACAAAAAAAAAATAAAAAAATCGTAGGAATACATTTTGGAAAAAAACGACGAACCAAAAAATAAATTCACTTAAAATACAATAGCTTCGGACTAACTCTAACGGAAAATCAAATCCTTTTTTAGTCCATCTAGATAAAAATTCAAAAAATCACACGCATTCTGAAAATTTTGCTTAAAGTGATAAAAAATCAAATAAGACTACGTGGATCTTTTGAAAACAAAACCTGATACTGTGATAGGATAAAATTTTAATATTATTTGAATGCGGTATTTTGTGATGATTTGATACGATTTTAATCGGTAAAACAGTTAAAATCTATACAAAATTTAGCAACGACAGTTTTAGAGAAGATTAGAAATTTTGAATACAGTACATATTTTTTTCTGGTTTCGATTCGATTATCTGGAGTTCCATACAAAAGTTTGGATAATCGAGGCTTTTGATTATCGAATCTGGACTGTATTTAAGTCATCTGTTTTTTTTTATTGAAATTCATTTCTGTTAAATATTTTGCAAAAAATCTAAGAAATTCGTAATATTTGTTTCCTTTTACACCTAAACTTCCAAGCTCCTGAAAAAAGGGAGAATTTCCATATAAGTTTTACCTTCATCTCGAAAAATCCAGATATAAAAAAAAATTATCGTCTTTTTAATAGGAGAGGTCCAAGCATTCAATGTTACGCCCGTTTGAAATGGTAGTCTTCATCCCAAAATTTGATATATATTAATTTTTTTGATTCAGTTTTGGATCATTAGGTGCTGGCATTAGATACTTCGGAAATGTTTGAAATCTTCAATGATTGCGGGTTTTTGTTCTCTAAAATAAATCAAATATTTTCGAAAATAAAAAAAAAGATTGTGAAAAGTTATTTTTTTGTAACAAAAATTATTTAAAAATCGTTAAAAAAAATCCGTTTAGCTTTTTCTTTTTCTGAATAGCCCTTATCGATCAGAAAATTACAAAAAAAAGATACAGATTTTCAAATATTTACGAACCATTTTGTATGAACAGTGGTCAAAATTGTATGGAGACTTGTATGGGTGAACCAATGTCATAAAATGGTTGAAATTGTTTTAATTTTCGTTAAAATCCCATGATGCTCGATTGCACAAGTTTGTTTGGACTCATGGGACCTCAAGTTGGATCGAAAAAGGGTCTCAAAAGAGACTGATTCCAAAATATAGTTTTTTCGTTGACGAAAATGCCTACAAAAAATGTTATTTTGCCATGAAGAAATTGTTCGCAAAATTTTAGCCTAAATAAATAAAAATATGCTGATTCTCGGGAGAATTGCTCAATCGCACTAAACGCAATCGCAACCACCTTCGGGTAAAAGTGCATCCATTTGTATGACCTAAGCAAGAAAAAAGGAAGCTATTTCTTGTGAAAACATAGTCAGCTCAAAATAAACAAAGAAGAAAAAAGAAACGAATCAGAAAATAAACTTTATCATGCCCTCGTCACGTTCTGATAGGAAAACTACTCGTCCCAAGAGAGAGAGAGCAACAACAGTTCGTACCGAGAAAAAAGCTCGATCGAACGGGCAATCCCAAACAATAACAAGCTGGAAAACATCGAACTGAACTTTGCGTAGCTTTTTTCCCCGCTGCCGTTCAGTTTTGTTGGCGTAAGACTTCCGTCTGAAAAGTGCAAACAGAAGTTGTTTTTTTCTCTTCTTCTAACAATTGAAGGTTGTGAATAGATTGATCATTTATTTTCGTTCAAAATGTATTCTTAGGTGGAACCTTAGGTTTGAGATTCAAGTATTTCAACACTTTGGAATTAAATTCTTAAATTGGACGCCCGCTCAAGTTGCCGTGATTCTACCCGACAGAGCTCAAGTTGTCACGTGTCGGGACAACTGGCAACGTTGAAGAGCGAATGGCACCCTTGTGATGATTTTTCTTCATTACCATCAACTCGGGTGCTTTTCAGGCGGCGACACACTCTGGAGTGGCACTTTGGCACACTTTATGCCCCGGTGTGCGATGTCACACCGGTCTCTTGCCGTGTGAATCGGCCACGTGTACGTTTCCTCCCCCCCCCCCTCCTGAACCCAACGCGAAGGTCAACCTTGGCTAAGGGTAGGGGGATCTGTGTTGGATCTACGTTCTATGTTGATTCAAATAGCCTCAACTTATTAAAATCATAATTCGTTGAAATCTTTAAAAAAATAAATTCAAAAATAATTCTTGTAAAAATTCTAACTAATAATTACTCATTTGAGGTCAACCCTAGCAATGCCACCCAGACACTCCAAATGAACTAGGTCAACCCGGTTTCAAGTCGAAGGACGGAGGTGGAGAAGACTGGCAGCAATTAAAATTTCTGTCTTTGAAAGGAATGCGGCAGCAGCAGAGCTGATGACACGACGCAGGATTGAAGTCGACCGCAGGCAACGCAACGATCCGTATGTCTGTGAATTTCTCGGTGCAACCACATAGAGCTGCTTCTCTCGTGTGTGTGTGTGTGTGTGTTCAGGGAGGCGAAACTCATGTGCGCGCCGGAAGGTAGGCTTTTGTGTGGTTGTTGTGCAGCAGTGCATCCACGCCTCAAGGTAGGCAACGCAAACCAACGAACGAACGAACGAACGGTGTGTTTGCGCTTTGAACTGCTTGGTTTTGGGCTACCAAGTTGTCGGAACTAACTGAATCGAAATTGGAACAGCAGCAGCCGCACACTTCAAACGTGCAGTGAATTCGGGGAAATGCTTCAGTAATTTGGGATGCAACTTATTTGGACTGAGAACTGATTGAAGTTTCAGATCCGCTGGCTAGTTTTAGGCTGAAGTAATTGGGTGATCAATTGTGTTTTAATGGTTTAAAAATTATCATTTTTAACTGCTCACAATGTAAATTTTATTAAATTTGGAAACATACTGAATGGAATTAGCCAATTTCTAGATTGTAAATTTCAAAAACGGATGTACGTTATATCCAAATCCAAAATCAGTTACAATTGAGATTAAGACTCATCAATAGGGACAAAAACCGGTATTCGAAAAATTCATTTTTTGAAAATCAATAAAATTAAGTTACGGTTAATGAGGTTCTTGTCAAGATTGTTAATCGATAGAATTATCGTCAATAATATTACCGTCTGATGATAACGATAATGGTTATCGTTATCGTCGTGACGATATCGATAATCCATCGTTATCGTTTTCATTATTCCGATAATTCTATCGGCGATAATTTTATCGACGATAACGGACGATAACTTATATTAAATATATTCTTAAATTGATTAAAATCAACCAAATCATGTTGAAGTTTCATGTTCCTCTTAGTTAATATTTTTTGATAATACGGTAATTTTTAAAGCATAAATACAAAAAAAAAATCACAAAATAACGTATTTTTTAAGAAAATACTCAAAATTTTACAATTTGCAATATGGGTATCAAACGATTCAAAATTTTGCTTGCATTTTCACTGTTTTAGAGTTTTCTGATTGAAATACTCGAATATTTACAAAATACTGTATTTTCTCAAAAATATTCAAATTTTGTTTAGTTCACAATATGGTGTCAAACGATTCGAATCTTTGCATGTTTTTTTAAATGTTTTAGAGTTTTTTAAATGAAATACTTTAATTTTCACAAAATACCGTATTTTTTGGAAATACTCAAATTTTTATAATTCGCAATATGGGTATCAAACCATTCGAAATTTTGCATGCATTTTTACTATTTTAGAGTTTTTTGAATGAAATATTGAAATTTTCACAAAATACCTTATTTTCTCGAAAATACAAAAAAAAACATAATTCTCAATATAAGTATCAAACAATTCCAATCTTTGCACGTATTTTAACTGTTTCAGAAATTTTTGAATGAAATACTCAAATTTTCACAAAATACCGTATTTTTCGAAAAAAAAACTCAAATTTTTATAATTCGCCTTATGAGTTTCAAATGATTGGAAATTTTGGCATGCATTTCCACTGTTCAAGAGTTTTTTGAATGAAATAACCGAATTTTCACAAAATACCGATTTTTTTTTGAAGATGCTCAACTTTTCATGATATGAAAATGGGTATCAAACCAAGCAATATTTTGCCTACTTTTTTATTTAAAAAACTCTAAAACAGTCAAAAAACATGCAATATTTAAAATCGCTTGATTCCCATATTGCGAATCATAAAAATTTTAGTATTTTCAATAAAATACGGTTTTTAGTGAAAATTTAAGCATTTCATGCAAAAATCTCTGAAACAGTTAAAATACATTTAAAAAATTGCGAATATTAATATTGCGAACTTTAAAATTTTTAGTATTTTCGAGAAAATATGGTATTTTGTGAAAATATGTGTATTTCATTCATAAAATTCGAAAACAGATATAATACATGAGCAGTTCTCTCAGATTTCGGTCATTCAATTTTTTGTTTTTTTCAATCTGAATGAAACTTTTTTGGTGCCTTCGGTATGCCCAAAGAATCCATTTTGAATCATTAGTTTGTCCATATAATTTTCCATACAAATTTGGCAGCTGTCCAATGGACAGTGTCCATACAAAAATGATGTATGAAAATTCAAAAATCTGTATCTTTTGAAGGATTTTTTTGATCGATTTGGTGTTTTCGGCAAAATTGTTAGTATGGATGCGGACTACACTGAAAAAAATGATACACGGTAAAAAAAATTTAGTGATTTTTTATTTAACTTTTTAACTTTTTTTTCGATATGTTTTAGAGGACATCAAATGCCAACTTTTCAGAAATTTCCAGGTTGTACAAAAAGTCTTTGACCGAGTTATGAATTTTTTAATCAATACTGATTTTTTCAAAAAATCGAGACATTGATCGTAAAAATTTTTCAACTTCATTTTTCAATGAAAAATCAAATTTGCAATCAAAAAGAACTTTTGTGAAATTTTCATAAAGTGCACCGTTTTCAAGTTAAATCCATTTTGCGGTAACTTAAAAAAAAGTCGCAGTTTTTCATTGTTTAAAATAAGTGCCCATGTTTGTCCACCTTTGAAAAAAATATTTTTGAAAAGCTGAGAAAATTCTCTATATTTTGCTGTCTTGAAATTTAATGACACGACCCTCAATTGCTGACATATTGCCATGCAAAGGTATCATAACTCGGTCAAAAATATTTTCACAACAAGGTAATTTTTGAAAAGTTGGCATTTGATGTCCTCTAAAACATATCAAAAATGAAAAAAAATAAAAATAGTGTTTTTTTTTCAAATAAAGTTTTAGTGACAAAAAATTAAATAAAAAATCACCAAAAAAATGTTTACCGTGTATCATTTTTTTTCAGTGTAGTCCAGATGCATACCTACAACTTTGAAAAAGTCAACACCAGCCAGCAACAGTCAACTGTTCGGAGCTCCTCAAACTTTTCGATTTTTTCGCCGTAATTAACAGTGTTTACCCGCGAGTTTGCTGCTCCAGCATGCCAAGGGCCGGCTGTGGCCGTGGCAGTTCGAGTGCGGCCTCGAAAAACCCGCGAAGTTCATCTACCGGCAGAGTGCAGAAAGGTAAACATACCAACGCCGCATCGACCGCCATCGCGCACGGGAGCGTGCCCGGTGACGTCACCGATCCTTCTTTTTTACACGTGTCATACCGTCCACGTGAGTCCCCAGTACGGACGAGACAATCGACCCGGGCATCCGGAAGTACTTCCGACCAGCAGCAGCAGCAGCAGTCCACCAGCACTACGACAACAACCACTTCCAACGTTCCCACCAGCAACGAATTTGAGATGCTGAGTGGAGATGAAAACAACACCGCCAGTGACAGCAGCAGTGCTGGCGACGACGATGACGATGATGAACTTGCGCGCAAGCAAGGAAAGCAGAAAAAGTGTAACTCTCCGAAGGAACGACGACCACCTCCAATTTTTGTTTTGGATACGTTGGCGGACGATGTTGACGAGTTGCTTGAGGGACTCCAATATTGTCTCAAAATTAGCAAAACTTCTGTGCAAGTGATTACGCATAAAAAACAGAATTTCGACTTGGTAGTGAAGAAGTTGAAGTTGCGAAACTTCAAATTCTTCACATTTGACCCAGCAGAGAAGGTCCCAGTGAAGATCGTCCTTCAGGGATATCCGGACCGCCCGATCTCCGACCTGGAAGAACACCTGTCGGGCGTCAAGGTTAAGCCTCGAGAGGTTAAGGTGCTCTCGAAATCGACAACGGTGACAGGTACGTACACATTGTACCTCCTGTACTTCGATCGTGGGTCGGTCAAAATCCAGGACCTACGGCAGATCAAAGCACTGGACGGCTTCTTCGTGACGTGGCGATTCTACACGAAGAATCCGACCGACGCAGCGCAATGCCACCGCTGTCAAAAATTCGGACACGGTTCAAGAAACTGTAATCTTCCGCCCCGGTGCGTTAAGTGCGGTGAGACCCACTTCACCGAAAGGTGCAATCTTCCGCGGAAAGACCAGCTGGGGGAAAACGCCCAGCAGCACAAAGCGCGCGTCAAGTGTGCGAACTGTGGTGGAAACCACACGGCGAATTTCCGTGGCTGTGCTGCGCGGAAAAAGTACCTCGAGGAGCAGGACAAGAAGAAGAAAGCGCCAGCGTCCCGCCAACCTCCAAAGACTTCGAGCACGAACGCTGCAGCAGCTGGCGGCGGAGCGGTTCCATCGACCAACCCAGCGTTCCCTCCCGGTTGGGGAGGTTCGTACGCTAGAGTAGCCGCTTCTGGGAGCGGTACTTCACCGGGACAAGCAGACGTTACCGGAGATGATCTCTTCACGCTTCCCGAGTTTTTCGCTCTTGCTGGAGAGATGCTCACGCGCTTTCGTGCCTGCCGGAACAAGGCAGAACAATTCCAAGCTCTGAGTGAGCTTATGATGAAGTATATCTACAACGGATAAGCTGCCTTGTGCAGCGAAGTTTTTCGACGTCAAAAGACAAAACTAACTGTGATCTAGTTTTAAGCTTTTCTATCTCTATCCTTTTCCTTAGCAAATTTAAAAGGTTTTTTAAATATAATTTTTCCTTCTGTTGGCAAATCCATTGTTAGAATATCCAATTACATCAAAATGAACTATAGTACAAATCATAGTTGAAAGGTACTCCAAAACTCTATTAGGTTATAAGAATTACGAAATTGTGAATTGATTATTTACTAATAAAAACTAATATAATTGAATTGAATTGGATACCTACAACTTTGCCGAAGACACCAAATCGATCAAAAAATTCCTTTAAAAGATACAGATTTTTGCATTTTCATACATCATTTTTGTATGGACAGCTGCCAAATTTGTATGGAAACTTATATGGACAAACTAATGGTGCAATACCGAAGGCACCAAAAAAGTTTCAGTTGGATAAAAAAATAAAAAAAATAAAATTCTAAAAAAAAGACCGGTTTCGTAGAGAACTGCTCATTTTTAAAATTGACTAAATCCAACCAAATCATGTTGAAGTTTGAAGTTTTCTTTAATATTTTTTTTTGATAATACGGGAATTTTCAAAGAATAAAAACCAAAAAAATCACAAAATAACACAATTTTTTATCATATGAATATATCAAACGAAGCGAAATTTTACCTGATTTTCAATAAAAAATCTCTAACACAGTTAAAATACATGCAATATTCCCATATTGCGAATCATAAATATTTAAGTATTTTCGAGAAAATACGGTATTCCGAATTCGAATCGTTTGATACAAACAAATAAAAAAAAAATAAAAAAAAATGATAAAAATATTCAAAAAACAAGCCATACTTTCAGAATTTGCATGAAAAAAGTGTTTTAAAATGCAATTTACACAAGTTTAGTTGTTTTTCTATCATTGATTTAAAAAAATGAAAGATTTGACGAAAACAAAAATTTTAACGCTAAAAATGATTCTAACGCAGGGCATTTTAAATTGATTTGCTGATGGTATTAAAATTTCTATTGAAATTTTTAAGTTTTTTGAAAAAAATATTTTGTTTGTTCTCTGATTTTTCGGGTCAACTTTTAAGAGAGAGGAGACAAAAACCTTGAATAAAATTTGTACCACCCTTATCGTCCGTTATAGGCGATAAAATAATCGGAATAACGATAGATTATCGTTATCGTCCCGACGATAGCGATAGAACTAAAGAACCTCAATAATTTTATCCAAAAATCTGTATCTTTTGAAATAATGTTTTGTTCGGCAAAGCTGTTGGTATGGATAAGGACGAAAATAAAAAAAAATGATACACGGTATAAAAAATGGTGATTTTTAATTTAACTTTTTGTCACTTAACATTTATTGAAAAAACGAACACTATTTTATTTTTATTATTTTTCTATATGTTTTAAGGGACATCAAATCAAATAATCTTTGATCGAATTATAAATTTTTGAATCAATGTTGATTTTTTTTAAATCCAAATATTTTTCAACTTCATTTTTCGATGTAAAATCCAATTTGAAATCAAAAAGTACTTTCGTGAAATTTTGATAAATTGCACCGTTTTCAAGTTGTACCTATTTTTAGGTTACTTGTTAAAAAATTGTCGTAGTTATTATTTTTTTAAATAAGTGCCCATGTTTGCCCACCTTTGAAAAAAAATGGTTTGAAAAGCTAAGCAAATTCTCTATTTTAAGCTTTGACCGTTAGTTGTTGAGATATTGCCATGTAAGTGATTAAAAACAGGAAAATTGATGTTTTCTAAGTCTCACCCAAACAACCCACCATTTTTTTATGTCGATTTCTCAGCAACTAATGGTGAAATTTCCGATCTTTTCGAAAACAATATTTTCAAAAATTTGAAATCATGACTCACATTTTAAATGTGCCAAGCATTCAATATTACACCCTTGATCAAAACAAAAAAAAAACCTTGTTTGAGCTATGTCCCTGCCAGTTTTAAGCATGTTTGGCAGTGTTGCCAGTTATTAAAAGATTTTTTTTAAGATGCAAGCACTACACAGAAATTTTTATTAACTCGCCGATTTCGTGCTTAATCAACCTTTTATTATATTATTTGGAGATTCTGATTTTTTTAAAGTGTATCTATTTCTTTTTTTAAATTTAAGATATTTATACAAATAGATATCTGATCAACTAAAACATTTCCCCCGATCCCCCCAAAATAGTCAAGTGGTTCATGGATGTCATAAATGCCAATCACAGTTTTTGCTCTATAGGCCCTAGATGATAACACTTTTTGGTCAAAATTTTATGGAAAAAATACAACAAAAAAATACAATTAAAAAAAAAGATCATTATTTACATCTTAGCTCTGAACCTTACTAAAATAGTTATTAATAATCTCCTCAAGCACTGCAACTCTAATGGTTGCACAAACCATCGATGAATGGAAATGATCCACAAGTATTCGCCATCATGCTTTTTTGTTTTGTTTCTTCAAACAATAGCTTGTTTCCCACGTTTGAAAAGTTTCCAACGTAAACTATTGTTAAAATATTTCCAACTCTCGTTTCCTTCACTCCACTCACCCAACTGGCACTCAGCTGCTGCCACGGCCCCGGCGAGTGTCTAAAGCCAAGCCCTCTACGAATCGTTTCAGCTATAAGGATTAAAAGTTACGACTTCCTGCAGTTGCTGGTTGTGGGAGGTCGGCCACCCTGTCTCTCTGCGATGTCTAAAACTATCTTCCAGTTTACGACTATTTGTACCCCCGAAACAGTTTTGCGTGCAAGTGTCTATTGGTGTGTGTGTGCGTGTGCGTTTCTCCGTTTGTGTCGCATCATGTCATGAATATTTATCAGAGTTTTGCGGTCGGTTGGTGGGAACCGTCTGGCTCTTTGGAGGAAGTGGGTGGGTGGTTGGATGTTTCAGGCAACAAAACGAGTGGGAGCTGAGCTGAGCTGAACGGTTTTTCCGGAGCCTCTGTCTTCTTTATTTTCCGACCCAAAACCGAAAAACGAACGACGACGACGGAACAATTCGCTGTTCACGCGCTGCTCCAGAAGTGTCCCGACCTCATTTTTCGCCAGCGCCAGAGTGGAGTGTCGCTGGGAATGGACCCGGCCCCGACAGCGGGATGGACTCTCGAGCATATTTGCTATTTTCGGAAAAGGGACATTTCCTTGTAGGAGTAATGAAATGCGGGTGTGTGCGTTTGCCTCGTTCAGGAAAACACTATTGTGAAAACATTTGGAGAGGGCGTAAATTGTCAAGGAAATGGTTCGTATTAGTTGAGCTTAAGTTGATTTAGGCCAACTGTGGAACAAATTATCATTTTTTTGAATATAAAGTACCATGCGCCTCCTTTAAAATGAAATTACACTGAATAATAATAAAACCAACATGTATTACAATATAAACTAAAAGAGAAAATGTTTTTCTAATGCTTTTGCAAGTGTTTAAACATAAATCAATAAGTGCATACATACAAATACGGATTTATAAAACAATAAATTTAAAACTTGGAGAAGTTGAAAGATATATTTAAAAAAATCAACAAAACTAAAAAAAAATTGCCTGCTGTCATTACAGACAATTGTACCAATGGAAAAGTGTGTTTCTGCTGTCTGTGAATAATGTACAACACATGTACCAACTTGTACTTGAATGGAAATAATTATTTTCTAATAAAACAATTCGAATATTTGAGAAATTTGATGAAAATTCAAAATAAATCAAATAAACTCAAATAGCAACTGCCCGTTGTTATCACAGGGGTAATTCTCCGCCAACTCACACAGCATTTGCCCCGACCCCTCTTCGATTTGCGTGAAACTTTGTCCTAAGGGGTAACTTTTGTCCCTGATCACGAATCCGAGGTCCGTTTTTTGATATCTCGTGACGGAGGGGCGGTACAACCCCTTCCATTTTTGAACATGCGAAAAAAGAGGTGTTTTTCAATAATTTGCAGCCTGAAACGGTGATGAGATGGAAATTTGGTGTCAAAGGGACTTTTATGTAAAATTAGACGCCCGATTTGATGGCGTACTCAGAATTCCGAAAAAAACGTATTTTTCATCGAAAAAACACTAAAAAAGTTTTAAAAATTCTCCCCTTTTCCGTTACTCGACTGTAAAAAAATTGGAACATGTCAATTTATGGGAAATTTAATGTACTTTTCGAATCTACAAACATACAGAAGGGTCATTTTTTCATTTGAAACATTTTTTTTTCATTTTAAAATTTCGTGTTTTTTCTAACTTTGCAGGGTTAGTTCTTAGAGTGTAACAATGTTCTACAAAGTTGTAGAGCAGACAATTACAAAAATTTTGATATACAGGCATAAGGGGTTTGCTTGGAAACATCACGAGTTATCGCGATTTCACGAAAAAAAGTTTTGAAAAAGTTGGTCGTCATCGATCATGGCCGTTCATGGTCACCCGCGACAGACACGGACGACGAAACAAAGTGAAACGCAAAAAGTAACTTTTTCAAAACTTTTTTTTCGTAAAATCGCGATAACTCGTGATGTTTATGAGCAAACCCCTTATGTCTATATATCAAAATTTTTGTAATTGTCTGCTCTACAACTTTGTAGAACATTGTTACACTCTAAGAAATAACCCTTCAATGTTAGAAAAAAACGAAATTTTAAAATGAAAAAAAAAAATGTTTCAAATGAAAAAATGACCCTTCGGTATGTTTGTTGATTCGAAAAGTACATTAAATTTCCCATAAAATAACATGTTCCAAAATTTTTTACAGTCGAGTAACGGAAAATGGGAGAATTTTTAAAACTTTTTTAGTGTTTTTTTTTGATGAAAAATACGATTTTTCGGAATTCTGAGTACACCACCAAATCGGGCGTCTAATTTTACATAAAAGTCCCTTTGACACCAAATTTCCATCTCATCACCGTTTCAGGCTGCAAATGATTGAAAAACACCTCTTTTTTCGCATGTTCAAAAATGGAAGGGGTTGTACCGCCCCTCCGTCACGAGATATCAAAAAACGGACCTCGGATTCGTGATCAGGGACAATAGTTACCCCTTAGGACAAAGTTTCACGCAAATCGAAGAGGGGTCGGGGCAACTTTTCCCGATTTCGTGTGAGTTGGTAGAGAATTACCCACAGACAATTGTACCAATAGAAAAGTGTGTTTGTGTTGTCTATAAACAATGTACATCATTGTTCACAGACAACAGAACCACACTTTTCTATTGGTACAATTGTCTGTGATAACAACGGGCAGCTGGTATTTGAGTTTATTTGATTCATTTTGAATTTCATCAAATTTCTCAAATATTCGAATTGTTTTATTAGAAAATAATTATTTCCATGCAAGTACAAGTTGGTACATGTGAACTTCTTTGTTCACAGACATCAGAAATAATCTTTTCCATTGGTACAATTGTCTGTGATGATAGCGGGCAATTTTTATTTTAGTTTTGTTGGTTATTTTTAATATATCTTTCAACTTCTCCAAGTTTTAAATTTATTGTTTTATAAATCAGTATTTGTATGTATGCACATATTTATTTATGTTCAAACACTAGCAAAAACATTAGATAAAGCATTTTCTTTTTCAGTTTTTATTGTAATACATGTTGGTTTTATTATTATTCAGTGTAATTTCATTTTAAAGGAGGCGCATGGTTTGCTGTGCATATTATGCTTTGGAAAAACTACAATTTTTCAACACCCAATTTAAAGGAATACTGATAGAAATTCTTTTTTCAACGATTAGCTTCTGTCTAATATATTTCACGTCTAATTGAATATTGAACTTAAACAATTTTTAAGAGTCTTGATGAGGCCGATGCAAAGTTTATTTCAAGTTTTATTCCTCCACCTCTCCCTACAAAATTTTGTTTTAAAAGAATGGGAAAAAAATAATTATCGACTCAAATTTTAATTTTTAATTAAAAAACTTTTTAACCGATTGTAAACTATTCAGAATAAATTGTTTGATGCTCATATATGTATTTAAGAATCAAATACTATAAACTTTTAATCTTTAAAAAAAAAAAGTTTTTTAGATCACGTATGTGTTAAAATATCCGTAAACATTTTTTTTGTGAATTCTTTGCTTTTTTCATTTTTTTTATATGTAGTAGCATAACTGTAATGATGTATAAACCATTTTGTGTAACCTTTAGCCATTTTTTTTTAAACTGGCTTGAATGAATGTGAAATATTCTTATAAGGCTAAATTTTAATAATCAAAATAATTATATTATTAAAAAATCATTTTAGTTTAATTTAATAAAAAACTAAGATCGTTTTTTTTATTCTACTTTATATTGAAATGGTAGTCAAATTGTATGTACAGAGAATGATTATAATAATAATACGATTTTTTTTAGTAAGTTTTTCTAGAAAAGCTTTTGAAATATATAACTTTTAACAAAGCTCTTCTTCAATGGAATTGTCAGTCCTTTCTTATATCTTGCATCAGTTATTTAATTCTACAGCCTGATTGCTTCCTTCTTCTAAGTCAATCATTAAAAAAGTTGAGTCAACTTTTGGAAAACTAATCAAAATATAGGCAATTCAAAATGTGTTTTTGATGAAAACCTATAAAATTCAAAAATAAACTGTGCATTAAACCTTAAAAAACAAAACGTCAAAATTAATGGAAACTTTACCAGAACAACTGCAACCATTCTTAGCATTGCATTTTCTAATATTTTGATGATTTCAAAAATAATTTCTCTTTTTATTTGACCGATTCTTATCTACTCCACAGCGCACGTGGATGCTGTGAATTCGAAACATTGAAATTTTAGTAAATGATTGAACTATTTTTTAACTCAAAAAAAGTAATGTTCAAAGCCTTTTAACATGAAACATATTTTTTTTAATATTGTGAATTAAAAGGATGAATTTAAGATTTTTTTTAAATTTCATGGGATTTAACGAAATAACTCAAATAAACCGATTTTAAAGTGTCTTTCTCTTCATAGATTCTAGTTAAAAATCATTAATAAAATAAGATAGAACTTAAATCAATAAAAGACACTTTCCTCGCTTTGATTACACAGTTTTGGAGTTTTGGAGAGATGAGCCGTACACAGAAAAAAATGTTACATCTTGGGTGAGTTTTCAAAAGGCCTTATGAACCATTGGTAAACAAAGCCCTTTTTACATCGGTATTCGACCTGCTTAAAATAAACCAATTTCAAAAACGCTTGAGATGTCATGATGCATTATGTACCATATCAAAAAATATCATGACAAATCATGTAAGTTTGAATCTAAGTTGCATGGAAGTTTACATGAAATCGTATAGAACATTCAAATTTTACCTTGGATCCAACGTAAACTACATTTCCATATGGTTTGACTGTTCTATGTGGTTCGAAAATTCTCATTTTTCTCCTGTGTAGCTCATGATAGTAACTACCGTACAAGGAATTCAAAAACAACGATTTCAATCAAATATTTCTTTCTGATTTTAAGCGTCATATAAAGACAACAGATAGAAAAATTCATCAAAATAGATTCCTGTAAATAAATCAGATGTGCCTGCTCATTTAAAAATTTAAGTACACCATTATGGAAAGTTTGCCCCAGTTTGTAATTTAACTACCGTCACGTTCAACATGTTATGTGTTTGAGTGAGTGTGTGCGAAAATGTACTTCGTCGGTGGAAAAAACGGACCATCTTTTTTTTCTCATTTCCACGCAAAACTATAGTTTGGAGCGGCGGAGGGAGGCAGCCAAAAGTGATTCGTTTCGTTTTTTTATGAACTTCTGGGGAAATACTCCCCACATGTATGAAAAGTGGATGTTTTTGTTGTTGTTGGATCAACTGTCTGGCTGCTGGCTCTCGCAGACGCAAACACCTTATTTTTTCCGAGTGTATGTGTGTGTGTAAAGATGCGGGACTATGATGATGTTGATGATGTGGCTTTTGGGGTAGTTTTTTGGTGGAGCTCGCATTTGCTGTGGTG